>NC_085138.1:77816339-77841339 GCF_035046485.1 Aedes albopictus | reverse complement strand
TTGCACAGGAAAGTGTGAGTAAAAATAGAAAGGGGAGAATATGAAGCGACTGAAATGCGCAGGGAAAAATATTTTTGTTTATGTTCGATATTTTGGGGATAGGAAAGATAAGCATTTAATCAGCCGTATATTGGGCCAAAACCTGCATTTATTTAGCACTTAAGGCGCATATACGGCATATTAGCATTTAATGACCGGCATATAAGGCGGTAAAGGCGCATATAGTGCTAAATAAATGCAATTTCAACTGCTTATTGGTTACCTGGGTGATGGCACCACTTATTTGAATCGCGTATTCTAAAAGTTCTCAATATATCTTAGATTTAATTCTGGCTGAAATAACTTACTTTTGATGCTTCACATAGTCAAACACGCAGTATATAAACTACTAAATGAACTACTTGCTTTATAATTTAGTCGTTCTTTGGAAATAAATCTTGATGTACAAATTGGACATATTTAAAGTACATCTCGGTTTGAATATAAAGCCGATTGTTTAATAATTTCATGCAGTTTTGAAACAATCTGTTTTAAGATGAACAAGGTACAATCATTCCTGCTCTTCTAGCAGTTCTTTCACTTAACAGTCTTTATTCAATATTGCTAGTTACATCTATCTATCTATTCTATATATAAAAATGAGTTTGAAGTCCCTTTGAGGCAACAAAACTCATGAACGGGTGAACCGATCGGCATGAATCTTGCACGGTTCGGTTCGCATTCATGGTAGCTGTGTTTATAAGTAAAAAAAAAGTAACGAATATCAACTAAAACGTGAGGAAATCGATAAAACACTGATTTTTCATAAGCTAGGAAGAAAATCAACACGATCCAAATGAAACCAATCTAGAGTGCGGTGATGTTATGAGCTCAAAAGCTGCCAAACCCAAGATTGGCAAGATAAAGTTTGCCGGGACAGCTAGTATTAGACTGGGTCAACAAAATCGATTTTTCGGAACAAAGCTTTTTCGATTCCTTTTAGCGTCTGAAACAACTGTGCAAAATTTGGGAGCGATTGGTTGCTTCCCCGTATTCCGCATTGAAATTGAAATTTGTATAAAATTTAGTATGAAAAAAATTTGTTTTTATGCATTTTTCTCATAAATTAAAATTTTTCGTCTAAAACGATCTAACTAATGACGGTTAAGTATAGCCTAGGATATGCCGAAAAAATTTTGCCGAAGACCGCAAAGTGATCCGACACTTGTGAAAAAAGTTATAACGTACAGATTGCTCGGTGGTGCTTAATATTTAACATGTAAAGGAATAATATCAATAATAAAATCTCAATTTTTGGCCTAAGTTACCAGGTGAATAACTTTTTTCACAAACATCGGATCACTTCGCGGTCTACGGCAAAGTTTTTTGGCATATCCTAGGCTTTACTTTAACGTAATTAGTTACATGGTATTAGACAAAAGAATTAAACTTATGAGTAAAATGCCAAAAAGTACGTTTTCCCATACTAACTTCCATACAAATTTCAATCGCAATGCGGAATACGGGGACACAACCAATCGCTCCCAAATTTTGCACAGTTGTTTTGAGCGCTAATATAGATTGAAAATGCTTTGTTCCGGGTTGATACGATCAAATTTAAAGTTTCTACATACAACGTTGACCTACTCTAGCTAGTCTATATATATAAAAATGAGTTTGAATTCGCTTTGAGGCAACAAAACTAACGAACGGGTGAACCGATCAAGATGATTATTGCTGGGTTTGATTCGTATTCATGGTGGCTGTGTTTATATGTAAAAAAAGTTACGAAAAACAACTAAAAAAGTAAGAAAATTGATAAAATGCTGATTTTTATTAAGCTGGGAAGAAAATCAACGCGATCAAAAATGAACCAATCTAGATGGCGGTGCAGCGATGACTTCAACAGTTGTCAAACCACCACATCATGGCAAGACAAAGTTTGCCGGGTCAGCTAGTCTATATATATAAAGTCCCTTTGAGGCAACAAAACTCACGAACGGGTGGACCGATCAGGATGACTCTTGCATGGTTTGGTTTGTATTCATGGTGGCTGTGTTTATGAGTAGTAAAAGTTAAGAAAATCAACGAAAACAATAAGAAAATTGATAAAGTACTGATTTTTTTCGAGCTGGGAAGAAAAACAACCAGATCGAAATGAAACCAATCTAGAGTGCGGTGCTGTTTTGCGCCCTACAGTTGTCAAACCAGCACAGCTTGGCAAGACAAAGTTTTCTGGGACAGCTCTGCCGTGAATGGCAAGTCAGTCCCATCTGTATTTTGGGCAAAAATGAGTTAATGACCGTTTTCGAGCTTTCTTCGGATGATCTTTCAGCTGCGTACAAAAAAATATATAGTTTGTTCAGTAAAATTGAAAAACAACACCAAGTCAGATTGTCCCATAATGAAATGTAATCGCAAGTCAGTCCCATTACGAACTTGTGCGCCCTCCGGTACAAAACCTAACACTATTTTAGCCAGTTTTATATTTTTCACTGTTACGTATTCACGTTTGAAACAATATGTGAAAGTTTCATGATGATCGCAAAAGTTTTCAATTCATGGCGATTTTTTAGAGTTTCGCATAGAAATCGAATTTGAAAACTTCAGAGGCCATTTTCTCAATGCCTACTTTTTACATATGAGCTAAAAGTTTTGGGCTATACTCACAAGATTTCAATCATTCTATAGAAAGTACATTTTTACTCATCTCGGTTAAACGAATGTCTAGTTAAAAAAAATGATATTTAAAGAGTTTTTACCCAAGTTTTGTTTTAGTGTATGTGTCATTAAACTGTACATATTAGTTACACTATAACCAAAGAATAAAAATATAAAGAATGGCAACTCTGCTTTTTTTCTATGCCAATCTCAAGCGACGCCATAAGTGGCGCTCTCTAGGCGTATCAAGGTGAAAGCTCTCTGTATTAGTAGTTGTGATCTGTCATAACAAAAGGTTGTGTGAGTATGATATTGAATTTGCATGCAGAGAGGAGTCAATATCCTACATTTTTCCCAAAAGATAGTAAAGTACCGTATCTTCAATTCAAAAAGTCATGACTACTAAATATTTGAGAATAGCGCAAGTAGTTTTTAATCTTTTGGAACCAAAGAACTTTTTCCACTGTTTAAAGATAAAAATATAAGTTTTTTCATTGTACTTCATATTCAGAGATTGAAAATCCATTTCCACCAGTCTGAAAAATTTGTTGTCAAAAATAAACCGGTTTCAGAAGAAACCTAACTAAAAATGAGGATATAAAACTTTATTGTCTTTGAGAAACATGTTGAATATTGAATGTTCTGAAAGTGTTCAGAACAACGTATTTGCGAGCAATCAGCGAATAAAGTGTTATTTAAAAAACTCATTTTTAGGTGTCCCCCTTACTTCTTTTTAAAGAATAATAACTCTCGAACCATAAGCGATAAAATTATAGTTCATCCGCAAAATTATTTGGAATCAAGTGTTTTTCAACTTTGTGGAACATTTAATTTATATAAATGGAAAAACTAAAAAGTTTACATTGTATCCTTGAAAATTATTTGAACCTCCTAGTTTTACAACATTGAGAAGAATGTCCAAAAAAGAAGAAGAAACTTTTCCGAAGCCAGCATACAGCATAAACTAATAATTTAAGCGTAACCAATTTTGTCCAACCAGACACGGCTTTCAGACCACTGTGCAGGGTTATTTTTTTTTTAATTCAAGAAGTTAAATTATTGAACACAGAATTTCCAGCTCTAAACAGAAATGAAAATTTTATATCTAGGTTTCGATCGTAAGATTTTTTTCTCTTCATATGTTCTATAACTCGATGGTCCCTTGGACATCGAGTTGTGGATAGTCGACTGTAATTTCTTTTCTATTGTATTCCTTGGACTATCAGAACAAGATCTTTTATAGAATGTTGCCAATATCTAGTGTAGATTCTAGGCTTGTTAAAAAAGAGAAAAAAAAGTTGCCTATTCCAAACATTTTGACAACCCTCTGTTAGTGTCAAAAAGCAATAAAGCGCTGCTGATAGGAAATGATATATAATAACAACCTTTAACAAGCAACACCCACTACTAAAACATTAATAAACTGTAGCCCTATAAGTTTTTTTTTTCTCTTTTTATGCTCCATTACTCCTGTATTGTTCCTCCGAAATGCCAGTCATACGATGGCGATGGTTACACCTGCACATCTATCGAACAATAATAATTGTGTTTTTGATATAGATACATTCTCGTCCGGCAAATGAACCCACCCGCGTCATACTTACCGATCATCGTTCCGACAATTAAAGCCACCCCACTGAAGAGTCCCACCCGTCTCTGGAGGTGAATAAGGTCGTTCTGCGCTGAGCCCGTCCCCTCCAGCGAGTCCCGCATCCCCCCGGTCCCTGAAAACGAGAAAGACGAAAAATCGTAAGAAAATTTGACATTTCAGTTTTGATGGTGCAGGACTGTGCAGGACGTCCCACTTGCGCGTTTCAGTTACGTAATTGGTATTTAATGAGCCTAACTTTCGAACCATTCTCATTCTCGCTTCCTAAGTGGAGATGTGAAATGTGTTCTACTACACTCGCCGGTCGACCTTGGAAAGTGAGGTCCGGTCGGTCGACGCCACGTGACCTACACAGACTGAAGCCAAGTTTAATTTGTATGTTTAGAATTGCGCTTTCACTGCCCCTTCATCAACTGTCGTGGCGCCGGATCCATTATCGTGATGACAAGAAGAGGAACTCGGTTCTTCGTGTAATTAAGAGTTCATTTCCGATTTGAGTGCTTGCTCGAGTCATTTGAATCAGAGCAGTGGTTTTCAATTGGGGTGAATCAATGTGGAGACAATTTTTAAAACAGAATCTTAAAAAAAATCTGCTTTAAACTGTAACTTTTCATAGAGTGCATCGAAAATTCAAAAAATTTGACTGTTTGTAAACATTTTATAATGTCAAATCAAATATCAATATATTGCTGATAAACGTTCAAAATTTCATTCGATTCGGTTCACTGGTTTCGGAAATATGACAGCTCAAAAATTAGTTGTCTTAAAATAGTGATTGACCAGGCGAGAACGGTTCTAGCTCCGTGACAGATTAACCAATCGTGGTCAAATTTCTACCAATGAAGCACAAATAACACGTTGACAAACAGTCAAAGTTTGATCATTTTTGATGCATTATAAAAAAGTTACCTATCCAAAACATGTTGGCCATTCTTTGTATGTTATCCTCTTTCCGCACAGGGTTCTTAGTTTTTTTTGTCAATTTCAAAAAGAGTTTCACAATTCTGTGAAACGTTTTTATAATTTCCTTCTGAAGATCTTCTTCTTCTTCTGTATGGCTCGACGTCCCCACTGGGACTTGGCCTGCCTCGCTTCAACTTAGTGTTCTTAGAGCATTTCCACAGTTATTAATTGAAGGGCTTTTTTTGCCTGTCATTATTGCATGAATTTGTATATTGTGTGGCAAGCACAATGATACACTATGCCCAGGGAGTCGAGAAAATTTTCCCGACCGGGACGGGAATCGAACCAACTGTTTCCGGATTGGCGATCCATAGCCTTAATCATTAGGCTAACTGGAGACCCTGAAGATCTTACCAATCTTGAAATGCTAGACAATTATGCATTTGCCCACTTCAAAAAAGGTTTATCCTATTTTTAGTTTTATAATCAATTATTATTCAACAAAAATACATTTTTACCAAACAATAACAACAATGAATTCATTTGCTACTGCTGCTGGCTCCCGAAAGGGTACATCAGGAGGCGTGCACCAGAATTCTAATGAGCACGAGAGCGTGTAGATTTATGACCGGTCGTTAAGCACACCGAATCCGGCCGGTGACGATGAAAAACGGAAGAAACAACTTCTTTCCACGCCACCTCTCATGCTGACAAAATGTAAGTGAAATTGTTTTCCCCAAACTTGCGAGCTCCTAGGTTGATGTCAATTAGGCGGTACGAGAATAAGGTTCCAATTCGGGGTGCTAGCTGTGTTGAGGCGCTAACAATCGTCACGATTTATGCGTCGTTTTTATAATTCGCAGATGTTGATGGAATAATAACGCCTTTCTTTCGACTTTTTCATTAGAAGTTCAAATACATAAAACTTTGTTCTTATACTTAAGGACCTATTCTCATCGCATTAACCCATGGTGGATGGTAGAAATCTTACCTGATGAGTCGGTCTCTGCCGCTTCGGACGTCCCTCGCCCGATACTCCCGTTGGGATCTTTTGCTCCGTTGCCGATTTGGGCGCCCCAGTTTGCCTTTGATACGTCATTGATTGAAACATGTCCTGTGGGGGTTGGGAGAAAAGAAAAGTAAAGATTTTTAGTTAATTGGTTGATCATATGAAAGGTATTTGCAATAAGTTACACATCACAGTTTAATGTAATATAATTTGGTGTTTATGCTTTTTTCAGTTCATACTGACTGTAGTTTAACTTCGGTTGTTAGCTCTTCCACGCTGTATTGAGATATTTTTTTTCAAATTTCGCCTTAAAATATTTTTAAATTCGTATCCAGTTAGTCTAGTGGTTAAGGCTATGGATCGCCAATCCGGAGACGGCGGGTTCGATTCCCGCTCCGGTCGGGAAAATTTTCTCGACTACCTGGACATAGTGTATCATTGTATTTGCCTCTCTCTCTCTCTTCTCTCTTCTTGGTGTAACGTCCTCATTGGGACAAAGCCTGCTTCTCAGCTTAGTGTTCTATGAGCACTTCCATAGTTATTAACTGAGAGCTTCCTCTGCCAATGACCATTTTGCATGCGTATATCGTGTGGCAGGCACAAAAATACTCTATGCCCAAGGAAGTCAAGGAAATTTCCTTTACGAAAAGATCCTGGACCGATCGGGAATCGAACCCGTCACCCTCAGCATGGTCATGCTGAATACCCGTGCGTTCACCGCCTCGGCTATATTTTCCTCACAATATACAAATTCATGCAATGGTAGGCAAATAAAGACCTTTTATTAATAACTGTGGAAATGCTCAAAGAACACTAAGTTGAAACGAGGCAGGCCAAGTTACAGTGGGGACGTAGATCCATATAGAAGAAGAATAATATTTAGCTGACAATTCAGGAAGCTGAAATCTTCATTCAGTGTAGCTAGAGGTGACCCTACTAATTCATATTTTAATTTGTTTTTTGGACATGTACATAAAAAAACTAAAACAAGTGAATTTATGACCGATCAAAAGTAAAATATGCATCAATATTTTATTGGTTAGGTTCCTTGAAAATCTAGTAGTTAACTTCTTATAAAGTGATAATAACCTTTTCATGCACACTTTCAATATGACCACTTGAGTTTTGACGATTTCGAATTCATATTGCACAACAAAACATCAAATTATCCAAAACTTCAACATCGTTTCAAAATTCAAGAGGCTAATTATTTAAATTCCTTCTAATTGATTTGAATATAAATATGTTTAGAAAGAAAGTAACAACATGCCCGGCAATAAATTGAAAAAGTAGTGAGATGCATATTAATAATAGACCAATTTACTAAAAAATGTAAAATAAATGAAATCGCTATAACTTTTTCTCTTGTAAATAATTTCAAGTTAAGTCAAACGTTTTCCAGAGCTTATTATGTAAGTCATAAATGCTCAAAATTTCATTGCATTCGGTTCATGGAATCCGGAGATATAACTGCTCAATGTTGACTATCGGATAATTATACCTTTTTCTAGAATCTTTATAACTTTGTGCAGAATAGCCCGATCTTTTCAAAATTTTAACCACTGATACACAACTAGTTGATCAACTCTGGAGCAACATTTGAAAAGGGCCTAAGATGTCTTGTGCCCTTTTTCGAAAATGCTCCGTAGGGCCTAGCAGCAGCCCGCCCACGCACATGAACACCGTTATTCGAAAGATCTATGTTTGCTCTTTCTGATAACGGTCTTAGTTTGTGTGGATAAGTTGATGGGAGCTCAGCAGCGACGTGCGAAGCCATTGTTTACCAATGCTTGTATGCCCTTTTCAAATGTTGCTCCAGAACTTATAGTAAAAATTTGAGAACATTTGATGCACTTCTCAAAAAGTTACAGTCAGTAGAACATTTTTTGAAAAGTAAAAAAATTGCCTGTCCCGATAATTTTCTGTATCCCTTGTATGTAGGTCAATTATTGTTGATCGAAAGACAAAACTTCAGCACAGAGTAGTCAACACTTTTAACTTTTAAGTTAATAGTATTCACGACTGATCTACTCAGAATAACTAGCATTCTTATTTGAACAAGCTGTTCTTTTAAAACCATGTTTGGAATCCAGAAGTTATATAAAACGGCAAGGTCTTGGTCAAGGTTCCTCATAACAGAATAACCTAAAAGAACAGCCCATGATTGAAAGAAGGGCAAATTTCTGGTAAAAATGACATCAAATTGAATTCAATTTCCGTGAAGGTGAAACTAGAAAGAAAAGCATATTTACAAAAGAAGGGATAATTCCAATAAATGCTTCCACGGCTATATTACCGAAAATTTTTGTAAACAGTATAAGTCATAAATCAGATTGTATTCAAAGGAAGCAAAAACCTCTAACGAAAATAGTTGCAGTTACTTTTAGGTGATAATGGCGTTCAGCCATACCGGGCCATTTTTCGGGCGAATGGTATTTTCGGGCGAATGATCTTTTCGGGCGAATGGTGTTTTTGGACGAATGGCTTTCGGGCGTTTGTCATTCGGCATTTGGAATTCGGGCGAATGTAACAGAACCGCATATGAAATGGGTTCTGTCACATTCGCCCGAAAACTATTTTCCCGAATTCCCAACGTCCGAATGACAAACGCCCGAATGTAAATTAAAAGTAACTGAGCGCATTATCGTCTGAAGTTTCTGCTTCTCTAAGCACAGTCTGATCTCAGATTCATACTGTTACAGACATTTTCGGAAATATAGCTGTGTAAACATTTATAGGAATTTTCTCGTTTGTTGTTAAGTTCTACCTTCGAGGAAATTAAATTCAAATTGATATTTTTTTTATAAGAAATTGACCCTTCTTTTAATCATGGACTGTTCTTTTAAATTGTTTTGTTATGAGAAACCTTGACGTAACTATAGTTATTGTTATATATCACTTTTCAACTTCCGGATTCCAGAAATAGTTGCAAAAGAACAATGTGTTTAAATAAAAAGACTGCATTTTCGTGTTGACAAAATCTCGCTTTTCGCATTCGGCATTGGCAAGATGCCGACGATGATGATCAACCGTGCGATTGACGGAAGGTTAAGTTCTTCCGAGTAAACCAGCCGTTACAATCATTGTCATAAACTGGTTGTCTAATATGTGATGAAGTTTTCCCTTCTTTCAATTATGTTAAACTAATGAGAAGTGTAAATACAATATACACTACCCAAGCAACACACATGCTATATTAAAGTTACGACAGCGCAAGTTTTAGTTATATAGAAGTGTATTTTACGTTATTTCAACACAATGTTAGGATTACGTAAAATAAACTTCTATACAACCAAAACATGCGCTGTCGTAACTCTATTATAACATGTGTGATGCTTGGGTACCACTGTATTAGCACGCAAGGTAAATAATAGGGTCAAATAATTACTTGGAAGTACATCACGCGTCTGTCCTTAAACTTTTATTATGACAAATCAGAAAAAAAAACTTGTTCCTAGAGATTTTATGGAATCGTTCTGGCGAATGACTTTCGGGCGAATGTGTCAGAATCATGAAATGCCCCTTATATAAGGGCCTTACATAATTTATTTGGGCCTCACAGAACAGTTTCATCTTCTATTCATATGGGACTGTTATGCGAATGGGGACAGTCTACTTCTATATCAGCACTACATTGCACAAAACGGTTCAAATAATGACCCCTCTTCAATTCTTCTGCGCAGATGCAGTTGGAATTAAGGCCTGCCTTGGACGAGCGAAGTCATCATCAGTTCTTCATTCTTTACCATAGTGTTGGTGCTCCATATTACTTCATGCAATTGCTGCCTACTCGATTTCTTAACCCGTATCCTTTCTTGATACATTTTTGACTTACGTCAAATGACTAAGAAAATCATATCTCTGTCGTTTGTAGAAAGTTTTTTTTTTTTAATTTTTGAATCAAGATGACCAGTAATGGTTCTAGATTCTATATCTGGAACAAAAAATGTCATTGGCCAAATCGTTCCGCAATTATTCCGGGGTAGGTCCGCCATATCAAATTTCATGAATTTACAAGAAAAGTTCATTTTGGATATTTTAGGTAACATTGACCTCATTCTGGAATCTTCCTGGTACCTAATTCCCCCGGGGAAGTGACCAATATTTGATCATTTTTAAAACCTGACTTACATGTCAAACTTTCGAGCTATTTCGAGCATTTTTTGGTCCCTTAGGCTACATTCCGGGATCTTCCGGGGTTCCCGGGTTCCCCCCGAGATGTAGTCAGTATTTGAACAGTTTTAAAACCTGCATTGCGACACGACAAACTTCATGAATTTACTAGACAAGATTGTTGATGGCTATTTGGAGCATTTCTGGTCACATATTATTGGCATCATTCCGGAATTTTCCGGAGTTTATTAAGACATTTCTCATGGAGTTTTTTCTACACTCGCAGTTCCGTCTGGAATTTCTTCTTGACATTCTTCTTAATATAAATTGGGGTAATTTCGACTAAACCGCTATTTGTCAGTTGTTGTCTAACCATTTAGTTGAGTTTGGGGGCTTTGTTAGTTTCAGACATTCAAGAAATTATGGGGATCCTAAACAAAGGTTGCAATGTGCTACTGGTGTCCCAACTGTACATTTTCGATTAGTTGCAACATATACTGAACACGACAATTTTGTAAAACTCCAAAGCTTAGAGAAATAAGTTAAAATGTTCCCTAAGGTTTCTTGTTGATTTTAATGTAAAAATTCAATTATAACTTGCTCTGTTTCAAAAAATAGAAAAAAAAAACAAGAAAAATAATTATTGAATATGTTTTGCTTAATCGTAATTTATAAGCCTGTCGATGCAATAACAAGTAACAGCAATATTTACAATAATCTACACATTCATGTTTCTAAAAAGGAAGATTTTGACTTATGAAACTTAACCAACTTTGCCTAATATTTTTAGAAATATATATTGTTTGATGCATCTCTGTATTTAGCTTGTAAAAGGGCGAGCTAGCTTTGCTAAATGAAGTACTTGTCTGGATTATTTGGATAACTATAGACTGTTTCAGAAGTTATAAATACAGTACACTAACGATTGGCTGCTATTTCAGTTTGATTCCAATATCCAGAATAGTTCCTATTAGGTTTTATAGTTTACGTACTTTAACAATCTAATGAATAATACCAAATTTGAGTGCAAAGATAAGGTTCTATAAACTAGAGCGGTAATCAATTATAAGATAGTGTATATAAACACAAACATTTTAAACATTACTGCACCGATAAGAAAGATACCTTCAATTGGTAAAAGTTGTTTTCACTGAATAACTAATCGAGAACTATTTTTACTGGCCTTCGCTATGCAAAAAAATCAGTTCCAAAATTTTTAGTAGCACAAGAAATAACAAACTTAAGAAAAAGACTGTATTAACAACTGTCACTGAAATTGTTTTGATGGTAAGACAAGTTTTGTTATCTGCAGAATCGAATGAATGGTTGCGAGTGCATGAATTGTTTACAAATATCAATAGTCCTTTGACAGGCTATATGTACATAGATATTAGACTGGGTCAACAAAGTCGATTTTTCGGAACAAAGCTGTTTCGATTCATTTCAGCGTCCAAAGTAACTGTGCAAAATTTGGGAGCGATTGGTTGCTTCCCCGTATTCCGCATTGCGATTGAAATTTTTTATGGAATTTTGTATGGGAAAACCTGCTTTTTTGCATTTTTCTCATAAATTGAAATTTTTCGTCTAAAACAGTCTAACTAATGACGGTAAAGTATAGCCTAGGGTATGCCAAAAAACTTTGCCGAAGACCGCAAAGTGATTCGACACTTGTGAAAAAAGTTATAACGTACAGATTGCCCAGTGGTGCTTAACATTTAACATGTAAAGGAATAACATCAATAATAAAATCTCAATTTTTGGCCAAAGTTACCAGGCGAATAACTTTTTTCACAAGCGTCGGATCACTTTGCGGTCTTCGGCAAAGTTTTTCGGCATATCCTAGGCTATACTTTAACGTCAATAGTTACATGGTATTGGACAAAAGAATTCAACTTATGAGTAAAATGCAAAAAAGTACGTTTTCCCATACTAACTTCCATACAAATTTCAATTGCAATGCGGAATACGGGGACGCAATCAATCGCTCCCAAATTTTGCACAGTTGTTTTGGACGCTAATATAGATTGAAAAAGCTTTGTTCCGGGTTGATACGATCAAATTTAAAGTTTCTCCATACAACGTTGACCCACTCTAATAGATATTTTCCTGAAAATTTAACGATTATAATGGGCATATAATCATCAATTCCTGGAATCCCGGGAACTTCGGGAAATCCAAAATTAAACCGCTGGATTCGGGATATCCAGGAAATTGCCTAAATCCAATGAACACTTTAGAAGAATATAGGTTTACGATGCAGATCCTCTATGACCAATTTATTTATGAGATATGAGATCCTTTATGACCAATTAGTTTCGGAAAACAGTCCAATAAACCTTGATGACCTTAAGGCCTCCAATACGTTATGGAATTCTAGTCATATGCTCTGTAAGCACGTGAATGTAAAACAGCGCAACATTTTTTTGTCTCAAGAGCAAACTTATGTGTCTCTGACAGATTTTGGGCCGCTGAATCTGAATCCGGGCTCAGATTTGCTGCAGCACGTCACAAGTTTGTGCTATACCTCAATTTATAGGGCAAAATATGCGATTTTGGGCTTTTTTAACTGCAAGCCATTAAGCATGGAAATATTTTTTTAGGCAATGAAAAGGTAAATTGGTTCATTAACATCTAAATTAACAACTCATGCAAAATATTTCGTTTTACCAAATCGAATTTGATAGTTTCAAATGATTTATGTTATGTACGATATTTTCCATACAAGTCACCCTCCAAAAGTTGCATGCAAGTTAACAAACTAACATAAAATGCTTAAATCTATCAAATTTGATTTTGTAAAACGAAATATTTTGCATGAGTCATTAATTTAGATGTTAATTAATTTATTTACTTTTTGATTGCTTAAAAAAAATATTTCCATGCTTAATGGCTGGCAGTCAGAAAAGCCCAAAATCGCATATTTTGCCCTATAAATTAAGGTATAACACAAAATTGTGACGTGCTGGAGCAAATCTGAGCCCGGATTCGGATTCAGCGGCCCAAAATCTGTTAGAGACACATAAGTTTGCTCTTGAGACAGACCAAAAGCTAATTTTTGTTACGCTGTGTAATCTATGCAATAAATCCATGTGAAAAGTATGTCAAACTTCTCCTAGAGCCGCAAGACGTAAGCGGGCAGCTGCTTTAGATTTCTTTGAATGTTTTAGGGTATCCAAACTATCCTGCAGTTAGGACTTTTGATCGTTGTTATCTCAGTTGCTTTGCAAGTTAATTCTTTTCGCGGTCTTCGGACATGGCAAGGTTTGCTAAATGTCCTGGAATTCAGGGCTTTCAATGCCTAAAAAATCTATCACAGTCATCAATCAATTTACACTTGCGGCTTCTGGTCATTTTTATTCTTAGTACTTTGCAAAGCTATGAGAAAAATATTTGGGGTTGTAAGACAATGTAAGGTATGCAAAACGTTCTGGGATTCAGGACTTTCTAGATCTACAATATCTACATTAATCACCATTTAATTTGCGTTTGCAGTTATTGTCCTCTAAAATCCATGATGTTCTACAACCCATCGAGAAGATCTTTTTACCCGCAACAGATTTTAATAAATCGCCATTCAATCTACACTTCCTGCTTATGTCTGCTGTTACGCATGTTGCTCCGCAAGCAATGCAACGAGAGTCTTTTCAATGGTTGTCAGACATTGTAAGGTTTGAAAAACGTCCTGGAGGTCAGGTCTTTCAAAGTTTACAGAATCTACCATAATTCCCACTGAGCCTAGAAGAATTACTAGTTAATGAAAGTTGACGGAGATATCAACAAATCACTTTTCCAGATCTTACGAAAGTGACCCTAAACTTTTGTCTGATACATTATACTGCTTACAGCCGGGGCCCATAGCGTAGTGGCTACACGTTTGCTTAATAAGTGGATGGCCATGGGTTCGATCCCAGCCCCGGCACTTGCAATTTTTCGTCAGTTGCTCTTCCCCCCCGAGAGCAGCTGACACCTGACCCTCTTCTGAGCATATGCTCAAACGAATCCGGAAACTTGGATATCGGCTAACGGCAACTCATAATGGACCCCCAATCGGACTGGAGAAGGAACAAGAGTCACACATCAACATCCTCGTGCTCATCATTCTACCCATAGACAGGGTAGAAAAGTGACAGCAGCGCTACGGCAACCAGTTCGATATAGTAGAATTAGAATAGAATACATTTAGGCGCTGTACAAAGTGTAAGTGCAGCCGCCATTTGGAATCGCTCACGCAGTGCCCTAGTGGACAAAAGAGCTGTAAATTAGATTAAGTAATTGAAGAATAAAAAAAATATACTGCCTACAGAGATCCTTTAGGAGTTCTGTAATTTCTTGTATTTTCTACCAAAATTAAGAAATCTGTTTGACACTTTTCGACAGGAAACATGTTGCTCTACGTAGTGCCTACTGAAATTATCCGTGTTTTGAAACAAAATCATTCTTTTTTCGCTAAATTAATCACCCACTTTCTAAGGAAGTTCAAAATACCTCACCTATCCTTTCCTTTGAATGAGCTAGATTTATAATATCGGACGCAAATTTGCGGAGATATGTTTAAGTCCATATAAAATATTTTTGAGAGAGTCACCTCAAACTTTTGATCGGGATTGTAGTATACCAAACACTGCTACCAAAGCTTGTTATGTCTCGGTCTTCTATGGTGTAGTAATGCTATATGTGAATACTGTGTATGATGGATGTACCATGCACGCTGCTTTACAATTCCTGACATTTAAATCAATGGATCCCCGAACCCCGAATATCTTGTTCAAGACTTAGTGCTGCTGTATTTGGAAGATGTGATTGAAAAAAAAAACGGAAATAATTGGATAAGTTTATAATCCTCTTTTAGCAATCGTCATTCTTCCTTGCTTCGAACCGACACAAATCTCCAATGTTTACGCACGAAACTTTGGGTGACGTTCTAGGAAACATGTGTTCCGTCCTTTTCACATTATAATAATGATTTCGCAGAACTCTCCCTCATCAACCATATGTAATTTTCGTAAACAAAATTGATTCGATATCCCCACAACTCCCATAGGGAGTCGTCGCCTTTTGATGATTGGAAAATGTGATTTCCGTTCAAGCTGCTCCCTTAGTCGCGGTAGGGCAACCTTGAGTGACGTGAAAATTTCGTTACAAAATTCTCTCGCCATTCCGTTCGACGGCATCGACGACGATGAGACTACGCGCCATGTGAGTGCCACAGTATGGCGCTTTATTCATCACCAGCGCCGCCGCCGTCTGTCTCCCTTTAGTAAGGTAGGTACAGAGCTTGGGTCTATAAATAACGCCAACGTCAAATCAACCACCATGCGGCTCCATCGAATTGTACACCTAGATACACACTCTTGACTTTGTGCATAGTCAGCCGTGCAGACCGTGGTTACGGTCAAACATTGGATGCAGCTAGTAGGTAGGTATACCCAGCAGCTGGTGTCAATCTTGAACCAATGAAAACCGGATTGCTCCATTAGTAGTGTAGTAGGTCAGGCCATGTTGGCCTTTTTGGGGGAACAAGTGGTCATCCCCATGGGTGTCTCGAAGAGGATCAAAGTTAATCCTCAGATGGGAATGGGTATCGGCATTTATTGCTTAGATTTGTAAAGACTGAAGATACAGTGTAGACAGAAAAAAGAAGATAGAAAATATAAATTACAGAACAGAATATTGGAAATGGAATATAGAAGACATAAGTAAGATGATAAAAGCAGAAAATGAAAGGTAAAAGTTAGAAGACAAATGACAAATAATAAGAGATAGAAAATAAGAAAACAGATAATTCAGAAGATGAATGACAGAAGATAGAAGACAGAAGATAAAAGATAGAAGATAGAAGATAGAAGATAGAAGATAGATGATAGAAGATAGAAGATAAAAGATAGAAGATAGAAGATAGAAGATAGAAGATAGAAGATAGATGATAGAAGATAGAAGATAAAAGATAGAAGATAGAAGATAGAAGATAGAAGATAGAAGATAGAAGATAGAAGATAGATGATAGAAGATAGAAGATAGAAAATAGAAGATAGAAGATAGAAGATAGAAGATAGAAGATAGAAGATAGAAGATAGAAGATAGAAGATAGAAGATAGAAGATAGAAGATAGAAGATAGAAGATAGAAGATAGAAGACAGAAGATAAAAGATAGAAGATAGAAGATAGAAGATAGAAGATAGAAGATAGAAGATAGAAGATAGATGATAGAAGATAGAAGATAGAAAATAGAAGATAGAAGATAGAAGATAGAAGATAGAAGATAGAAGATAGAAGATAGAAGATAGAAGATAGAAGATAGAAGATAGAAGATAGAAGATAGAAGATAGAAGATAGAAGATAGAAGATAGAAGATAGAAGATAGAAGGTAGAAGATAGAAGATAGAAGAAGAAGAAAAATGTAATAATCTCCATTCGTAAACCGCAATTCACTCGTTTGTTCACTGTTGCTATCACCTCAAACCGATTTGATGCCCACTAGCAAACTCACATTCCCACGATCAATCATCCTCGGAACCATCAAAACACGAACGCGCGCGGTAAGCTTGTTTCAGTTCATTGAGATAGCCCGTCAGCCGCTAATTTCGTTGATTCGTTGATGTATGAACCTAAGTTGTAGAAGGTTACTGCCACCTCTCTGTGCCACGACGCTGTCTGTCTGATCGGATCCTGATCTAAGGCAGAGATAGTGGAGACATGCGCTTGGTCTACCTACATTGTGTTACGTTACGACGGAAGCTCGTTTATCATCACCTGCTTTATTTTCGGCGCCACCGCTACCCGCCAACATAAGAACCCATCACCCACTACACTACAGCCACTGCGACTGCTACTATCTCGCCGTCCGACCGTTTCGGTCTAATTTTGGTGTTATTGCTGTTGCTGTTGATGCTGCTACCGCGCGCCGGTGGGAATTATTTGCTTTTGGTAGGTAAGTACAGTTTCGCGTGAAAGAACATCTGGGCGCTGAAATTTATCGATGGGCAGGTAGCTTCGTGCGTCATTCACAGAAAGGAAAATAAGCGCCTATCTTGAAGGCGTGCGTGAATGAAAATGCTCTCTGGTACTGAGTTGCCACTGTGAGTTGGATACAGATTCGTAAAGATTTGGGTGAAAATAATGTTTTTTCCTTTGATCAAACAAGACTTATCACTCAGCGTGAAAAGCAATGCTTGTTCTTGGAAACTTATTCAATTTGGATAATGATAAGCCTTTGAAATAATGGAGTAGTTTATTTTAATCCTTGAAAACACAAATCCCATAATGCTTCAATGCTTTCATAATGTAGATTAAACGCTTCATTACTTGACAGATGTTGAAGAAAAGTTATCTTGCATTAGCTAAACTATAATACGATTGAATTAATGTTAAGATATAATACTTGTGGTTGCTTGGGAAGAATAAGGATGGGGATAAGGACAGGTAGGAAAATAGGAAAAAATACCCTGGAAAAGGGCACTAACGCATAAGCGAACCACAATGGGTTCAAACAGCGCCCTGAAAAGGGCACTGTAATAACGCATAAAGCGAAAGAGAGCCTATAGCTCTTTACCACAGCGGGTTAAGCTTGAGCTTGAGCTTGATTGACCGCCCGTAGATGCTACTCCAGTATCGCCAGACCAGCTACACTCACACAAGGAACCAATGAGATTTCTGCCGGGGACTAGCAGGCATCTTCAGTGTGTGAGCGTTGGTGATCTTCTATTTTTAGGCGACAATGGCGCCTGCCACGTCAGGTTGCAGGTCAATGTGGGGAAGGGTAAGGAAATTGATGATTGCACTCGTTTGTGTCCACATCTGGCCGAATATACCTCTGCGCCAGCACAAATTCATGCGGATGTTGGAGTGTTGGTGGGAATTGGTTTGGCAGAAGGTTCACATATTGGTATGTGGACGGCACAGTTCGTTAAGAACAGCGGGTTAAGAACAACAGAATATCCTGAAGATTCAGGTTTCTGAAGTCAGTTGCACTTAATAAGTGTTTACCGAATACTCGGAAACGCGTTGCGCAAAAACTGGACAGTTACATATCATATGATACGAGGTTCCATAATCGGATTCACAGCTATCACATGCAAATGAATCAGCTTGCTGAATATTCGCCATGTGATAGCTGAGTCAGCAGTGGCCAGTGAATGCTTCGACCAGAATGCTGAAATTCGGCTTTGATAGATTTGTAAGATACTTCGCCACCCTTGGAGATGGCTCAGTACAATACAATTTGGTTTGACGACATGACTCCAAACTATTCCAGTACTGTCTGTGTTCGGAGGCAGCCCAGGTGTGAATCTGAAGCTTTACCCAGCACCCCAGATATCGGAATAGCTGGCTCACGGCAAATTAAGTCATGTGATGCTCCAGTGCAAGCTAACTTATCAGTCAATTCATTTCCAGCGATGGAAGAATGGCCAGGTACCCAAACAAGGTGAACAGCGTTTGCTGAATGAGGCTCCTCGATTTGAGTTCGACAAGCGATAACTATCTTCGACTTGGAGTTGGCCGAAGCAAGTGCTTTAATAGTAGCCTGGCTATCTGAACAAAAGTATATTACTTTGCCCATTACGTGCTGCAGATGTGCTGATTGCACTCCGCACATAAGAGCAAAGATTTTGGCCTGAAAAACGTTGCAGTGTCTACCAAGTGAGTAAGACTGATACAGTCTTAGCTCACGAGAATATACACCAGCACCTGCTCGACCTTCGAGAAGGGCGCCATCAGTGTAATATACGATGTCGTCTGAAATACTTCTTTCCAGATATTCAGATGTCCACTCTTCCCGGGAAGAGAATTTCGAGGAAAATGTCCTGTATGGGAAATTACAATCAATTGTAAGACCACTTGGAGCAAGGGCAAATTTGTCCCAATCCACCAAAAGTGGAAACAACGAGGTGAGTGTTGATGTGCGGTTCACAAGAGTTTCCTCTAGTAGACCGAGTACCCGTAGACGGTAAGTGCAAGAAAGTGCTTCTTGTTTGAGATGAATGTGTAGTGGGGCAACGTCAAAGAGAACTTCTAGCACTACCGTGGGAGTTGAAAAGAACGCTCCAGACATCACCATTAAGCACATCCTTTGGAGATGGCCTAACTTTGATTGGATCGTTCTCATTTCGCCCTTTTGCCACCACACAAGACATCCATAGGCCAATATTGGCCGAACAACAGTTGTGTAGATCTATTTGATATACTTGGGTTTTGTACCAAAGGTTCGCCGGCATTGCCCGAAGGCCATACAAGCTTTCTTGATTCTGAACTCAATGTGAGGTGTCCAAGAAAGCTTGAAATCAAGAATGACTCCAACGTACTTTACCTGTTCAGTTACATCGATTTCAGAATCAAAGAGACGCAAAGGTCAAACGCCATTACTGTTTCGCCTTTCCGTAAAAAGAACAATATATGTTTTACTCGGATTAACCGAAAGGCCATATTGGCGAAATCAACCCTTAACTACCTGAAGGGCGTTTTGCATCAGGTCGAAAAAGGTGCTGATGCACATACCGACTAACAATGTTAGATAGTCGTCGGCAGAACCGCTATTATTGAGTTGCTTCAATAGCATATCTGCAACGAGATTCCACAAAAGTGGTGATAAGACTCCCCCTCTTGGGGGCATCCATAAACACTCAATTTAATAATCGCCGCTTGACGCAATGTCAAGAAGAGATGTCGGTTTTTGAGGATTTGGTGAATCCAATTGGAAATCATTGGAGATATACCATGACCCTTCCAATATGGCATCGTAAGGCACGTTGTCAAAGGCACCCTCGATATCTTTGAAAACACCCAAGCAGGATTGCTTTTGAGTGAATGCTTTCTCGATATCGTAAACAACCTTGTGTAAAAGTGTTACAGTGGACTTACCAGATTGGTAGGCATGTTGGTGCACATGAAGAGGCACGTTGGCCAGATGAACATCACGGATGTGATGATCCACAATGCGTTCTAAGCATTTCAGAAGGAAAGAGGTCAAACTGATAGGTCTGAAACTCTTTGCTTCTTCATACGGCGCACGACCCAGTTTCGGAATGAACTTCACAGTAATATCCCGCCAAGATTTGGGAATATACCCTGTAGCAAAACTGCAAACAAGTATTTTTTTTTCAAAACATGTTTGAAGTAATCAAATCCCTACTGAAGCAAAATAGGATAAATCCCGGCTGCCCCAGGAGATTTGAAAGGAGCAAAGCTATTAAGTGCCCACTCAATCGATTCTATAGTTACAATACTCCGAGCCGAGGTCAGGGAATCATAACTACAAGAAAAGATATCAGGTTCATCCGAAGATGTAATATCCACACATCCAGGAAAGTGTGTGCTGAAAAGCATTCCAGAACTTCCTCATCAGAGGAAGTCAGATCGCCATTTGTCAAGGTGCTTAGATACTAGTTTTCCCAAGCCGACATATAGAAAAGACGAACAAAACCCGGTAAAACACGCAAAAGCTTGGCCGTCTTTTTAGTGGATATGTCGATTTTTAATGGTATGTTTCGACTTTTTAAGGTTGTGAAATCTTGTGTCGTTCCCCTGGCTCAAATTTTCCCCATCGATTCCTTTAAAAATTCAGACTTTTTTCATAAGAAGTCTTTTTAAAATTTTTGTTGGAATTCCTCGAGAGATTGCCTCGGGAATTTCTCTGTAAATTGCTCCAGGGTTTTTTTTTTGGGAATTCCTCCGGGATTCTCCCATTTCCTCAAGAAAATTTTCAGGAGATTCTTCTAGAAGTTCCTCCCGGGGGTTTCTCCGCAGATCATCGAACCTTCTGGGGTTACATCATAAACATCTGTTTGAAAGAATGTCTCGACAAACACTTGAATTCCTATAAAAAATCCTAGATACATCTCATGATGAATTTCCGAAGCACTTTCTTTAGAAGTTTTTAATCAATATTTTTGAAGAAATTTCAGAATTTCTTAACGGTTTCTAGTAACACTTCCTAAAGATATACTTGGTTCAAATTCTGGAGAAAATTTCTGGGAAAAATACATGAAGGAATACCTGGAGGAGCTTCTTAAAGAAATATCTCTGGAGAAATACCTGCTAGAATCACTGAAAAAAAAACATGAAAGAACTTCTTAAAAAAAATCTGTTGACATTCCTGCGGAAATATTCAATAGAATCCTTGGATAAATTTTTGGGGAAATATCTGCAAGAATCTTGAAAAAATATATGATCGCATTACTTAATCCCTGGAAGATTTTTTTTGAAGAATCCGCTGGAGGAATTTCTGGGAGAAATACTTGAGGAACATCTAGAGATATATTCGAAGTCATCTCTGGAGGAATCTTTGATGGAACCCATGGAGAGTTTAACCGAAATAAGATCCCTATAAATATTGCCGAGTTTTTGGTGGATTCCATGGAAGAAACAATTATTGAAAAAATATGAAAACAATACTTCAGATCTGAGCGAAGGAAGCCTTGTAGACATTTATTGAAAAGTCGCTGACAGAATGATGAAGTAGGAATTCCTGAAAGAATCCTTTATGCAGTAATTCATGGAATTATTTCTGAAGGGGGAACGTTCATAAACTATCCGACGCTTTTACAAGGAAGGGGGTGTTCAGCAAAGTGTGACAACCATGTACACAAATTTCAGAGGTCCCATACACAAAGTGCACCATTGAGGAAGTGGAGTTGAAAATGGACAATATTTCCGTGACGTAATTGATGGACTTTGTAATGAACAAATGAAGCCATTTAGGAAGGAATCCATGGAAGGTTCGCTATAGAAATTCTTTAGAAAATTTGAGAAATGAACTTAAGGCATCTCTAAGAAATATTTCTAAAGCAATATTTGAAAGATATTTTGAAAGAATTGCTGAAAACAAACACTGCATTATATTGAACATTTAGTTGGATTTGGAATCTAAATATCCGTCATCAAATAAGCAATTCGCAGCCTAAGCGGGAATCTGCCGAGGAAACTTTTAAGAAGTCACCAAGAATGTCGACGAAAAACCTCCAAGAATGTCTTAGGTAAACAGCCATAAAAATCCCCCAAGAGATATGTCCACAGTATGTATGTAATGTATCTCATGAAAATACCGTCAAGAATTTTCTTGATAATCCGTTACAATTACAAAAAATAACTCGCTTATTATACTTCACAAACATTAACAAGAAAGGAAAATGTACAATTTATCACTATTAGTGCTATTAGTTCTGAACAGGTAGTTCGTAAAATGCTGAAAAAATACAACTTTACTAAATTTTTCATTATATGAGTTTAGAGTTTAATAAGTCCCCAGAAAACGCAACAAATGACAATAAAACATGTAAACTCATCATTCAATAACCACTGAGCCAGATGATTACCATTTCCCACATATTGTTTTAAGTTCAGAGCGTTATTTTTGACAACGAAAAATTCCCCTCACGTTGATCAATTTCACCCCACTGATAAATTTCACCCGAAATGACGTTACTTTTATCTCTCATATCAATCAACCTAATACCACTTTTTGATCTCCAATTCAAAATATGCTATTAAAGAGATTTTTTTCATCTATTCGGGCTAAATTACACTCCATGATGTTTCCACTCAGCTATCTTCCAAGTTTCCAAGCTAAATTCCACACAGCAAGAATGTTTGCTGCATGGTCAACCCTGCAACTTTTGAAAATGTCAAAGAAAATAGCTGAAACTTTGAACACAAGCCATTGATTTTAATGAAAATTTGCACAGAGAGTGAATATACTCCTTATAATTTTTAATAAATTTTTTAACTAATTCTACCGTTCAGTTTTAGAGTTACAGCTGTTTTCTATATCCAGTTGCAGATACAAACTTTATTTAAGCAATTCAATTTTCTTTCCACACATCTTGCACTGACTTTATATTTCCCGTGAATGCACTCTTTAAGATACAAGAAAGAGTGCTGTTTCTATCAACAATTCCTCTGCCCGGGGCAAAAATAACGTGCCTCCTGTGCATTATTCATAGTCCACACAGCGAGGGTGTGCATAACGATGCGTAGCGTGGGCGATGTTATTCTCTCGCGATTACTCAATACATTGTGCAGCACCACCTCCAACCATTTGAGAGTTCCATTCATAGATTCCCTCGTTGAAACGGATTTCATCCAGAACACGATGCTTTTGATTTCGCTTTCACAACCTCTTCCCTCGGAAGATTCTCACTTTCCCACGTGAAACCCTCCGTCCCACCAATCAATCGATCGTAAATACGTAGAGAGCTAATCTCACCTGCAAAGCTATCATCGGAATCTGAACTGTGTTTCCGACACTCATGGTGGTGGCTCGCTGCTGAAGAGAAAAACTGCGAAATTGAATCGCGCATGGCATGTGAGTTGCGCTCCACAGTTGGGGTTGGGAAGAGGGGCAGTAGGCGGTGCCGGCTCGGTTACGGTGTGAGGGGGTGGACAGGTCCGGCGCACCCGCGCTCGTGAACTTGAGCCCGCACGACTTAGACGAAGAAGAACTCAACCACTCGATCCGACCGGATCCCCACGAACTATGGTAATCCCAATTTGAGGGCACAGTTTTGTGACTAGAATCAATGATAAAATACAAACACTCGCAGTCTTCTCAATGGGATTATTTTATCACAATAGATATATGAGCTATTTCTATGATATTCTTCTCTGAACTAAAACGATTTCACTATTTTCATCATAAATTTCATACAGCAACTGTTGGACGGATTTCTCGGAATTCCACCGGCGCGATTTTTCCCCGCGGACCGCAGTGCTAACCGATTCAGATTTGCGAATGTACTGAAAAGATTATTTTCCCTCCGGCGCGGCTTATATAGAGAGAGAGTGACCGATCCGCGAACGACCAAGAGAACGTGATTCAAATCCCGCGGGCTAGCGGGAGTAAGCCGATCGAGTGCTGAACGATATCTGGCGCGGATTGGTGACGATGGGCGCGAAAAAAAAAACTCGGTGACGAGTTTGCGCGATCGAGCTGAGCTTACATCGCATGCTCGCTCATTGCGAACGCGACCGGATCGGGAAGATCGAACGGCGGAGAGAGGATTCGTTATCTTGCGGATACACGCGGATTATAATGCACAGTGAGCTGAAATTTAAAAAATGAAGATTTTCCCCAGATTTCCTTCGAAAGAGTGAAAATATTGTTTAATGCGTTTCTGCTTAGAATTTCAATAACTTTTCTTACTTTCAATCAAGACATTTTGCAAGTATCTATTAAAATTATCTCTGAAAATATTTACAGTAGTCCTGACCAGAACTTTTAGATGATGTTATGTCGTTCAATTTCTTGGGTTTGTGTACACGCAAGAACTATGTACAGTCGGGTCTCCTATTACACTGCCACCACGGTTTTCAGGCTGTTTCTTAACCAATTTAGTTCATTTTTTGTATGTGATGAGTCTATAGTATGCACAAACTACACTACAACAATCATCTGGCTTGAATGCAAGACATCTGAGAAATTGCGGTGGGCGTAAAGTGAGTGGCAGCGTCTAATAGGAGACTCGCCCGTATACCTACGAGACGCAACAACGATAAACGGATAACACAACACGTTTTGTTGTTACTAACGATTAAGAAGGATTAATAAATTAAAAGGTAATTTCTTAACCCTTTTTAATCGTTAGTAAGAACAAAACGTGTTGTGTCCGTTTTCATTGTCGCCACGTCTCGTGGGTGTTAATGTTGTATTCTTCCATTTAAAAAATCATTTCAAAATTCTAACAAAAAATCTTTGAAGAAATAGCCATGAAGGTACCTTTGAGAGTGAATTTTAA
>NC_085138.1:77790839-77815839 GCF_035046485.1 Aedes albopictus | reverse complement strand
AAATTGCACTACGGGAGCCATATCAGGTTGTCAAGCAAACGTTACGATATGCGACAGCTCAAGACCCTGATAATTTGGAAGGATAGTGTCTTCGGGAAAGTTGTTGGGTACGCCAATAACTTACTGACGATGAGTTGCGAAGTTCGAAATTCCTCCACTGGGCGGCGCTAGTGAGCAAGTAAAATTTCAAAACCTCATATCTCAGAATCCCGATAACTTAGGAAGATGGTGTCTTCGGCAAAGTTGATCAGTGTGACATGAACTTACATAAAAATAAACACTTGTTTCGCAATTCTGCCACTAGGCGGCGCTAATGAACATGCAAATTTTAGAAATCTCATAGCTCAGAATCCTGATAACTTAGAAAGTTGGTGTCTTCGGCAAAGTTGATCAGAATGACATAAACTTACATAAAAATAAACACTTGTTTCAAAATTGTGCCACTAGGAGGCGCTAGTGAACTTTTCCAATTTTAGAAATCTCATAGCTCAGAATTCTGATAACTTAGGAAGTTGGTGTTTTCGGCAAAGTTGATCAGTATGACATAAACTTACATAAAAATAAACATTTGTTTCGCAATTCTGCCACTAGGCGGCGTTTACCGGTTTTTTTTCGTCTTTTTTCGACTTTTTGGCGGTTTTTCGGCTTTGCATGTTCACTAACGCCGCCTAGTGGCAGAATTGCAAAACAAGTGTTTATTTTTATGTAAGTTTATGTCATTCTGATCAACTTTGCCGAAGACACCAACTTTCTAAGTTATCAGGATTCTGAGCTATGAGATTTCTAAAATTTGTATGTTCACTAGCGCCGCCTAGTGGCAGAATTGCGAAACAATTGTTTATTTTTATGTAAGTTTATGTCATTCTGATCAACTTTGCCAAAGACACCATCTTTCTAAGTTATCGGGGGGAGCGACACTAGCTTTGCTGAGCCGAAAAACCGCCAAAAAAATCGAAAAAAGACGAAAAAACCCGGTAAACTCCGCCTAGTGGCAGAATTGCGAAACAAATGTTTATTTTTATGTAAGTTTATGTCATACTGACCAACTTTGCCGAAAACACCAACTTCCTAAATTTTCTGGATTCTGAGCTATGAGATTTCTAAAATTTGAAAGTTCACTAGCGCCTCCTAGTGGCAGAATTTTGAACCAAGTGTTTATTTTTATGTAAGTTCTTGTCATTCTGATCAACTTTTCCGAAGACATCAACTTTCTAAGTTATCGGGGGGAGCGACACTAGTTTTGCCAAGCCGAAAATAGCCAAAAATATCGAAAAAAGACGAAAAAACCCGGTAAACGCCGCCTAGTGGCAGAATTGCGAAACAAGTGTTTATTTTTATGTAAGTTTATGTTATACTGATCAACTTTGCCGAAGACACCAACTTTCTAAGTTATCAGGATTCTGAGCTATGAGATTTCTAAAATTTGCATGTTCACTAGCGCCGCCTAGTGGCAGAATTGCGAAACAAGTGTTTATTTTTATGTAAGTTCATGTCACACTGATCAACTTTGCCGAAGACACCATCTTCCTAAGTTATCGGGATTCTGAGATATGAGGTTTTGAAATTTTACTTGCTCACTAGCGCCGCCCAGTGGAGGAATTTCGAACTTCGCAACTCATCGTCAGTAAGTTATTGGCGTACCCAACAACTTTCCCGAAGACACTATCCTTCCAAATTATCAGGGTCTTGAGCTGTCGCATATCGTAACGTTTGCTTGACAACCTGATATGGTTCCCATAGTGCAATTTAGCATCAAATTGTTGCTGGTCCCTCTAGCGGCCAAATTGCCAACTAATCATATGAACCAAAGTTCTAAATGGTAGATCTTATCAAGCCCTAAAACTTTGCCGAAGAAAGTATTGCGTTAACTCTTAACACACCCGAGATAATAGACCACACCCCCAAAATGCCGAAATCCCATAAGCTCTTAGTCTCCTATAACGCTCACCCCTGTCTAGTAGGAGTTCGTTTAATAGGAGTCCGTTTAATAGGAATTCGTTTAGTAAGAGACTCGACTGTATTTTCAATTTTCAGCAATCGTAAAATTCACCTCATTTAACATCTGACCGATTTTCTATGAAATAAAACTATAATGAAAGATGATGTACTGAACAACGAAGCAAGGGTGGTTAAATTTGAACTACGCGTCTTATTTTTTATAGCCTTGTAAAGTTGTCCGTTTATAAATTGAACAGTCCTTACATTTTCTAATATAATATGTACCTGGAGAAAATTTTGAAAGAAACCGAATATAATAAAAAGGAATCTCAAGAAAATTTTCTGACAAAATTCTCACAGGTATATCTTTTAAGAGGTTTTAAACGAAATCCATGGAGGAATTACTGAACAAATCTGTGGAAGGGTTCCTAAAGAAGTCCTTAGATAATTTTTAAAGGACTGTTTTGGAATTTTTGAGGAAAACTCTGGAAAATTTCTGAAGAAATTTATGAGAAATTATCTAGAAAATTCATAGGAAAGTTTGTAAAGGAATCCCTTAGAAGATTTTCTGATGTCATCCCAGAAATAATTCTCAAAAGAATACTTGGATAAAATTTGGACCAAATCTTTAGTTTGTAAAAGATTCCTTGCAGAAAATTCTTAAGGAACCTATTGAAGATTTTCTAATAAAATATTTTAAGAAATATACCTATGGAGGGGCCGGTTTTCCAGTTAGCCAAGTGGTTAAGGCTATGGATCGCCAATCCGGAGACGTTCCTGTCGGGGAATTTTTCTCGACTCCCTGGGCATAGTGTATCATTGTAGTTGCCTCACAATATACAAATTCATGCAATGGCAGGCAAAGAAAGCCCTTCAATCAATAACTGTGGAAGTGCTCAAAGAACACTAAGTTGAAGCGAGGCAGGCCAAGTCCCAGCGAAAAGGTAGAGCCATAAAGAAGAAGAAGAACCTATGGAGAAATCTTTAGGCTTATTTCTACAAACTATTTAGGCTTATTTCTAAGAAATCTTTAGGCTTATTTCTAAAAATTTCTATAGGAATTCATGGAGTACATCGAAAATAACGAAACGGAAGCTCATACATATATGCGCTTCTGATGCACACATCAATTGAACACCTCTAGTTTCTTCATCTAGGCTCATCTAGGGCCTCAAAAGTCTGTTTTTTTTTCATCCCATAGCACGACCTTTTTAATATTGTCGAGAAGTATTATAGGTAAATGTTTGATATGTTGATTTTACTAACTTTGTGTTGTCCACGAGGGCTCACCTGGAAAAATAGAAGAAAACAAAGAGATATTATGAAGTGATTTATGATTTTTTAATCTGGATAAAAGTTAAAAAAAGATATGAATATGGCATAGCTAAGGGATAAAGGCGAAAAATAACATTACACTAGTTTACAGCATTTTGGAACTTGGTTAGCTGATGATCATTTTAAGTGTAGAATCAGTTAGAAAACGTGAAGGAAAAAAATACAGTTGAACGAAAATTTGTTCGACATTCCATACAAGGCTGATGATTAGAAATCGATTTTTGTTCTAAATTTAAGTTAAGTTTTTCCCTCCATATATCTCACTCTCCGTAACTAATGCTCCGTAACTAATCCTTTATTACCGTAATCCGGGGTCAAATTGATCACTTTAAAACAACTTTTGCGGATAACATTAGTGGAATTCCAAACATTGCCAAAAGAATTTCTGTAAAATCAGTACCCAGTGGATCTCCATGGAACCACGTGACAGAATTTTGTTCAACAAATTTAAACTTTAAGTTAAATAACTCCAAATATCATTAAATTGGAAATGCCACTTTGGGGCGAAATTGATCAGTACACAACGCTAGCGTGCGCAGCTTTTTCTTTCTTCTCGCTCATTCTTTTCGATAAACACAAGAAAGAGCGAGATAAAAGAGGTGGCAAGTGCCCCCTCTTTTATCTTTCTCTTTCTCGTGTTTGTTTACGAGAGTGAGTAAGAAAAAAGAAAAAGCTGCGCACGCTAGAGGTATACAATTAAGCATCGGTTGGAAAGGAAAATTTCTTTGTCCGCTTAATTTTGTCCTTCTAAAACCGATTAACGCTTTAAAATCTCACAACTAGTGAATTTATTACTTTAAATGCAAAATTAAATTTTGAAATTTCCCCTTAAACGCCTACAGGTAGGCAATTTAATTTGAAATAAGTGATTACTGTCACAATAAATGACTATTTCAACATAAAATGAACTTTTTTTTTAACTATTTCATGTTCTTATTAGCTACATAACTTTCCAACCAAGGCTCCACAAAAATGTTAAAACAGAGAATTTACGGGAAGTCCTATTAGCAATCGATTGTTTAGTAGCCATAATTTCAGCTAAATGAGTAATACATTTCAAATTCTTCAAAAAAATAAGGCAAAACTAACTTTTTTCTAAAAAATAAAATTCTACACTCATCTCTAGGCATCTACGAATTAGATAACGTAAAAAGTTTAAGATCATTACGACGCTTAAGAGTTCCTAGTATGGAATTACAATGTAGTACCCGAATGATCAATTTCACCCCGCTGATCAATTTGACCCCAGTTTACGGTACCTACTTCTTAATATTCTTCCCAATATTCATCGATACATATAACTAAAGCGTAGTCCTACGTCAACAATATCCCAACTTACTGGTCATGCCCATTCAATTAGGGAAGCTAATCGAACCCCAAAGAAACTTTTCCCATTCATACGCAATGAGTTCCGATCACCCTCAAGTCAATACCCTCGTACGTATCCATGGGCGGATACCATCGTGGTGTGGTGCGGATATCCTTTCTGCACTAAAAGAAGAAGAAAGTAGCAAAGCACCATTCTGCTGCGGCGGCGAAGGTCATTCTAAGACGCAATTGGAAGATGGTTGATTTTGACGTCCTTGAAACGTGTTCTCAGCTGCTCGGTTCCCCCAGCCCACCCTCCGAGAGTAGGTGTATTTGTTTGCTATAAGCTGGAAGAGATTCAGCATGATATATTCAAATTATATTGATTCGGAAAAAATACATTTTTTGCTTCTTTCATTTGGGTGGAAGCGAGAACTGTGAGCTCGAATGCGCGGAGTTGGGAATTTCAATATGAATATACTCTTTGATGATATATCAAGTTTCAACCCACACATAATTATGGTAGCAAGCACTAACCACCTTTCAATCGGTGAAAATTAAATGCCAGTCAAGTACAAGGTGATTTAATTAAAGTTTCATATTGAACGAGGTTCCATATATTGCTCGATCAGATCCAGAATGTAGTATATAGATGCACATCTCACAGTTCGAAAAAAAAACTGTAAATTTATGACGGATCGAATGTAACAAAAGGACCCCGTCATATATGATGGAAATTTTTGTGTGATCTTAAAATTACATTGCAGATATCTGTTAGAAAATATAAAGAAAAATTCCGCTCCAACCGAGAATTCAACTCAGATCCTTGAGGTGTGAGTAGCACACCCGAGCTCTCACGGCTATCTTAGCTTGTTGAAAAGCAAACAGTCAAAGTTAAACTGCTTCTACCATAATGCAAGCATTCCCGACCTGCATAGGCTGCTGCAGAGAGTACTGAGAGAGACAACGAGGAAACCGCCACAGCTGCGAGCAGCCATTCGTTTAGCTGATGACGGAGAGTGGCTGGCATGATTTATGGCAGATGCATGTAAATTTAAGGCGAATATGCTTTAAAATCTGTAAACAAGCCGTCTGACCAGCAGCGGGCTGCTCGGCTGACGTTAAATGTTGGTGATTTACATTTTTCTGCCGCATATTTCAGTTGATCTTTAATTTACGTGCTGTTTAACTTTCATATTTTTTTTGCTGTACTCCAATTAGCCTATTGGTTAAGGTTATGGATCGCCAATCCGGAGACGGCGGGCTCGATTCCCATTTCAGCCGGGATAATTTTCTCGACTCCCTGGCAGAGTTTCCCATTGCTAGCGTTGGCTGCTGAAATCGAAAACAGCCAAGTGATGCTTTTGGCATCTGTTATCACTCTAAAAGTGGTCCCTTCCACGTAGTGCCTAAAGTTTTCAACTGCCAATAGAACTCCGAGGCATTCCTTTTCGGTGGCAGAGTATTTCCGCTGCGTGCTTGACAGTTTTTTGCTGAAATAGCCGATGATCCTTTTTCCTTCTTCGAACTCTTGAAGAAGGGCAGCTCCAACTGCTAGTTGGGATGCGTCCGTTTCTATTATAAATGGCCTTGAATAATCGGGGTTTGATAGAACCGGGGCAGATGTTAAAACTGATTTTAGTTCACTCAGTGCTTCTTGTGCTTCCTCAGACCATTTGAATTTGCGACCCTTTTTCAATAGATCAGTAATGGGTGTCGTTAGATGGCTGTAGCGAGGGATAAATTTCTGATAAAATCCCATTAGACCTAACAATCTTCTAACTTCACGAACCGTTTTCGGTGGCGGATAGTTTAGAATGGGTTCAAGTTTAGCACTGTCAATTGTTAGCCCATTCTCGGTTAATAAATACCCAAGGTATTTTACCTGTTTTCTTATAAATCTGCTCTTTTCGACAGAGATGGTTAATCCAGCGTTTTGTAATCGCTTAGCCACTTCTTCTAGTAGTCTGAAGTGCTCCTCCAGGGTTTCAGTCGCTATTATGATATCATCTAGATATGTGAACACGTTAGGCTCGAGATCGAACCCGAATGCGCGATTCATAAGGCGGTTCATGGTAAATGGCGCATTCTTTAAGCCAAACGGCACCACCTTGAACCGGAATAACCCTTTAGGAGTGCGGAAGGCCGTGTAATCCCTTGACCTCTCGTTTAGTGGGATTTGAAAATATGCGTCCTTAAGGTCTATAACGCTGAAGTATTTTGCCCTCTTCAAACGGTGGAAAATCTCCGCCATGTTCCTCATCGGATATGCGTCCTTTTTCGTAATTGTGTTGATTCGGCGGGAATCAAGGCACACTCTGATTTTTCCATTGGCTTTCCTCACTGGAACTAATGGATTCGCATACTCAGCAACACATTCCTCGATCACATCTAAATCCTTCCAACGCTCTAACTCTGCTTCTATTTGCTCCCATATCTTTGGAGCGTACCGGTACATTGGCAGGTCCTTAAGGTTTGTCCCTTCCACCAATTCGATGTGATGCTCCAACAGCGATGTTCTTCCCAGCTTTCTCTCACTTGTGCATGCGAACTGCTTCAGCACTTCTTTCAGCCTTTTCCTGTCAGCTGTTGAAAGCTCGTGTTCAGTCTCCACCTCCTCTATCAGCTTCTCCGGGTTTTTGGGTAAATCAAGTGTCGGTACGTCCAAAGAATCGTCATCTTCTGGACGTGATTTGATCAAAACCTCCTCTGGCCCTTCAGAATTTTCTAAAAATTGTACAGAAAACGAAATAGGTTCTTTTTTATGTGGAACCAAATCATTTTCAATTTTTAAGTGATTTATTGTAGTTTCTCCTTTTAAATTGGAGGACCATGTTAAATTTAAACCTTTAAATTTATTTTGGTTAGCTATCATGGGTTGGATTTGGAAAGCTTTCCAAAAATCCATTCCCAAAATTAGTGGCTTCTTAATTTCGGGGACTACAAGTGTCGAAATCACTCTGGTCTCATCCCCAAGGGTATACGGTATGTTTACATACCCGAGACAGGTGTGAACCGTGTCATCGGCGGTACAAATCTTGATATTTGATTTTAAAACTTTGAAGCCATGTGCTTCTATTAGGTTCAGTTCGCTGATTACACTAATACCAGCTCCTGAATCCAAAAGAGCCAAAATTTCTGTACCTAAAATGTTTACCTTAATGTGAGGACAAGCACTAGGATTTATCCTTACTTGAAATATCGATGAACTAGTTTCACCTTTCAATCTGGGAATCATTTGCTTCGGCGAGATATTTGGATTCCCTGGCGAACATCTCGCATCTAGTTTGTTGGACGCGGATGGTTTTGTGGTGCTACTAGCGGATGGTTCATTTCGCAGTTCCTTGTGGTGCGACCCATATTACCACAAGCGTAGCAGAACACTCGCTTTGGTTCTCTACAATCCTTCCAAATGTGACCCTCCTTCAGGCAATTCCAACATTTGTTCCTTGGCGTCTAGGATCGAGCCTGTGGTCGACTGCTTAAATTGTGCTGCTGTGGATTATTCCTTGGTTGTTGCTGGGGTTTGTATCCTGTTTGCTGTTTCGGTTTATTCTCCGATGTATGTGGAGGTTTACCCCCAGGTTGTTGCTGCCTGTTCTGTATGGCATACACGTGGGCATCCTCTTCTTCTGAGTCGTAGTCCTCAGAATCGTCCTCAGCTTCCAGATGATGAACCTCTGGTCTCAAATTTTGACCCGTTCTATACAGCGTTTGGTCGTTAGCATCAATTTTGTGATTGATTTCGATCAAATGGTCGAGGTCCTCTATGGTGATGACCGAAAGCTTCGAACGATAGTGGGGTCTCATATTTTCCCATATTAGCTCGAATAGTGTCCTGGACGAAAATGGACGCTCCAAGCACTGGTTTAGTTTCTCAACTTCCGTGACGTACGCGATGAAGGATTCTCCCCGTCTTTGTTTCAGCTCCCTTATTTGACCACGTATGCCCCTATCTCTATTTGGGTTTCCGTACCTAAATCGAATTTCTCCCTCAAACCTTCTCCATGACGTAAATCGGTCTTCCTTGGTGAACCACCAATCATACGCTTCACCTTTCAAGCGATGATGGATGTTCGTCAGCAGTTCCTTCTCTGAAACTCCTTCATGACGGGCAAGTTTTTTCACCCGTGTGAGGAAGTCCTCCACTTGTATTGAACGATTATCTCCTGAGAAATTCAACTCCCAATTCTGGACTCTCGATCGTCGATATTTGCTCCTGTCGATGCTAGGACTCCTACTAGACGAATAGTGTCTTCGATTTCTTCGACCTCTATGGCGTTCTCGGTGCCTTTCACGATCACTCCCACTATCTGAATAGTACCCGTCTCGGCAACTGTCACGATATCTTCTATACTCTCTCGACCTACACTCAGGACTGCTTGATCTTCCTCGGTTCGACATTCGGTGTGCCTTTGTACGACTCGAACTTCTCCTCCCGCTATCGTTTCTGTCGTTGGTTGATCTCTTTCTGAACTCTCGTTCCGAACTAATATCCCTCCTAACTTCCAATTTCCTACTAGTCATCCTATTCTCTGGGCTTCTGTAGAGGCTTCTCTCATGGTGCCGATCAACCTGAAATTCCCTCTTCAATGAAGAATTTTCCAATAGCCCTCTTCCTAAAGTGAACCTTTTCTCTTTCTGCTCATACTCATTCGCTACTACAGTTCCACTGTTCTTCAAATCGTTCCTGATAACTTTCGAATCCGCGATTTCCTTTTTCCTCGTACCTTTACCCTCACACTCACCGCATTTACAATCTCCTTCGAGGCATTTCAATTCAAGTTTGTCGAAATTCAGCGACTCGAATGAACTCCGAATCGACTTGCGTGGTGTCTTCACCAGCGCACCCGGATTGATCAAACGGTATTTTGAATCCCTATCCTTATCTTCGCCCGATTGAGTCTTGGTTTTCGCTATCTCCTCACTAACTTCTCCACCTTTATTTTTGACCGCGGAATTTGGGTCTGGATTTCTCCACGACTCACTAACAGACTCTTTCCTTCCTGAATCTATCTCCTCTTTCTCTTCAAGGTCTTCGCGAACGTGTTGACCTAATTCAATTAGTACACTTTCTATCTGCCCACAAGCTTCCTTTTTCGCTGTTGCTTCCTCCTCATTCTCGACCGAAGCTGTGGCTATCCGAATCAAAAAATGACGTAACCTTGATATCAGACCCCGGTCAAACTTTTTCTGTAGCTGCCCTACGATTTCTTCCACCGCTCCTGTGATTGTCTTTATCTCTTCCGAATACTTGCTAATACCTTCATACGCGATATTGTACTTTCTATCTTCCTTGAACAATCTCCTCAATAATCTCTTCTTATCTTCCAAATTTTCTCTTCGATCAACTGCCTGCTTCCGCAGCCGTAGTTCAAAATCCACTTCCTCCTCCAACAAGTGGTCAACAGTAGGCAGAATATACGGCCCTGCCATTTTCAGTCTATGAATGTACTCGACGTGGATTTCAAGATAACAATTCTAACTTAAAATTCAAATTTGGAACGAATTCTATTAAGATTGGCTAAATTCAATACGAATGTGTAACAAAGTAAATCAATTCAAGTTTACATTAACTATATAATCCCAATTCACTTCAAAAACCGTTCAATTCAATTCAGATCTTATTACCTAAAATTATATTCAATTCAAACTTAAAGCTAGGAAATTAAAAAAAAAAAGAATAAAAAACGAAAATACGAATGCAAAGGAAAAAACGCTAAAAATAAACCAGTTTGAAAATTCAACTCAAAATTCAAAGACCTAATGCTATAAAGATGCTATAAAATTTAAAATCGACCGGAAATGTTAATAGGAAATTCAAATTCAGTGCTGCTAAAGCAAGTTTCAATTCAATATTATTTCAACCGCTGAAATTTTCTAAAGCTTTTTGACGTTGGGCGCCAAATGTAACCGTTCAAGAACTCAACCGAGGTTTTTTGTAAACTTTCGGTGGCTTTAGCGCCACTCTCGCTTGCGAGAGACCACCAGTCTGTTGATTTGCCCGACTTTGCTGAGACAAGTCCTCAGGGGTTATTCGAACGGCTGTTTTTGACTCACCAAAACAAAATGACCGAACTAGACACTTTCTCGACCGCTAGAAAAACGCCAAACTTTCGCTCTAAGATCACCAATCTTATTATCCAAATTACCCAAACCTTTGTCGACTTAAACTCGCTCAAACACAATCGCAAACTCGAATGAAAATTAGAAGTCCGGCGGCTCAATTAGCCCAAACGAAAAACGGAAACGGAAACGTAAGAAAAAGGGAAAACTTTCAGTATTCAAAAACGGGATCAAACTAAGTCTCGGAACTTCAACTTTACAATTACTTTTATTGAACCTTTCTCATTCGGGTTGGACTATTTTATGGTAGTGGGAAATGGGAAAAACTATTCATGGCCATGAAAAAACTACCACATACCTGCGCAGGATTTTGGGTGTCGTTGACTCGAAGCGGCGTGTTCTACGATGCGATGTTCGACTCGATGAGCTTCCGGCGGGGTGCCGGCGAAGAAGTCTTGGTCGAACTCGAAGAATTGCTAACGGCCTGCTAGCAGCGTTCCTCGCTCGATGGCGGCGAGAAGCGGACCTGAGCTCGTGCTAAGATGGCCGATATAAAGTTGCGGTGGGAAGTGGCGGCTGGACGGAGGCCTTCCGATTTTCTTTAGGGAGAGCTTTCCGCCGACAATTGGTCGCGGATTTCCCGGGACGGTCTTCCGGACCGACACTAGACCCAACGACCCGGCTTCACGTACCTTTCCGTTATGACCGAGCGAGGAATAGTGCCGACCTTCGGACTGTACGGAAAGGGACACGCTTTTGGCGACGTGAACCCAATCCGAGCTCTCCTTGACTCCCGATCCACAGGGGTTGTAACGGTGGGTGGATCTTATACAACGGTTGATTGGCGACCGTTGGAGAATATCGCTCGTCTTACTGGCGATCTTCACTTCCCCCGTTTGACTGCCTATGCTAGGCGGGCCTTAGCGGATGCACGAGCTCCTTTCAAACTAATCACGGTGTCTTGCACAGCACCACAAAAGCCCCAAACGACTCCGCTTGTCGAAGGTTCGAATTCCAGCCCGTACCAAAAAAGCGCCCAGGCGCTTTTTTGTACGATTTTAAAATAAAACACTAGAATAGTGTTCGCGTGGAACAACGGAGACTACGTCTCAAGCTTTACTAAAGGTTAACTAGAGCACAACTCAACTTAACTGAAAATTTACTGTAATCGCGATAACCACTATTCTCCAGCCGATATGCGAGCGAAGTGATCGAGCTTAAGTCGTCTTTCTATTACGAAACCTAACTCTAACAATTCCCCTATTATCTTCTGCAATTGCGCCAATGGCAAATTCAAATGGCGACATAAGAAATTGGCGCTTGTCTAGGTTCGTCAAGATGGTGATAATGAGATACATATATTCAGGAGCCATTGCTGCACTCACTACGTCTTATTATGGTATGGTTATAGCCGAGACACAAACCAGTCGACATACACAAATTTACTTCTAACGTGGACAGTCACAAGCAAAGTCAGGTTATGTTTCAATCTAATCCAAATGCTTTTCGTCTATGAATTTAAACTTCAATTTTGTAACAAAAATAATTCAACTATTTACTAAATACAATTATTCAAAAATAATTTTGCTTAAAAAGAGAAAAACGTCAAAGCGTTTTTCTGATAATTAATTTCGATTAAGCAATTGTATTAACTCAAGAATTTATTTCAATTTATACTCTTAAATAGAAACTATATACACATTTAACGCAATTCAAAGCAAATCTAAACGAAATTTATTTTACTTAAAAAGACAAAAACGTCAAAACGTTACAATGTGTACATAAATGTGACAGCGAGCCTCACACCAAATTGGCTTCCAGCTCTTCAAAATCGCAGTGTGCTTCGCTGTTAGGAGGCTCACGAAAATCTGGTGGGTACGAGCTAGGCACATAGCTCCCGGGGAGCTCGTCTCATGCGCTGCGTGAGCTGTTGGTATCTAATGTGAAAAACAACTTCTTGGTAACGAAGAACCTCAACAACTTTTTTCCGTACACAACACAATTGTCTGGTTGGTCTATGCGATACGACTAGGGACACTCAATGCAAAGGTTTACGTTTCAATTCTCGTTCGTTTAGGAAGTTTTTGTCGTGACATTTTCTAATTTAAGGACAAACGTCATGAAATCCCGCTTCAACAGTACATCAGAACTTCAAACGCACAAATCTCTCGAAGCAAACAACAGTGCATTTTATTATTCTGTTCTTGCTCACTTGTAATAAGCTTAAAATAAGAAGCTCAGGTGCGCTGGTATTGTTTACGAAGAGATTTGTGCCCTCGAAATCGTGAGTAGGTGTCAAAGTAGGCCATTGTGGCGGCCATTTTGAGATTCTAACAAGTCTGTCCTTAATCAGCGCATGAGACGAAGCTCATGAGACATATCTTGAGAAAAATGAGGCGCACAACTTTCAGTCTCAAAATGTACTTTGCTCCTGGGAGCTTGCCTGCAATGTGGCTCCCATTCTTCATTACACCAACAAAGCAAGCCATGAAAATGTTTGACACTTCTGAGGTCATTTTGACAGACGACACACATGCAGGAAAAAGACGGATCATATATTCTACTTTATCGATCTTGTTGCCGTCCTTTTCATGCTATTGTTGCATCTGTCAAAATGACCTGTGAATTGTCAGTCATTTTTAGGTTAGGTTCGTTGGTGTAATAAAGAATACATGGGACTACAGCACGTGTACATCAACTCTGCTCCCTGGACATAATGTATTATTGCCCTTGCCTCACAATATACAAAATCATGCAATGGCAGGCAAAGAAAGCCCTTTAACTAATAGAAGTGCTTAAGAACACTAAGTTGAACCGAGGCAGGTCAAGTCCCAGTAGGAACGTAGATACATAAATAAGAAGAAGAAGAACCAATCTTTATTAATACAGTCATCGCCATTATTCTTCGTGTTAGCGTTTTTTGGTCATCAAATTCGCATGTTGTGAACAATCCTCAGTAAAGAATTTTAGAATGACCATATAGCTGTGAGGTTGGTGTAACATGCTAGAAATAGGGTCTGGGACCATTTGGGCAAGAGCACCTATTTTGGGCACTTGCTGCTATAACTTAGTCAATTTTGAACCGAATGACTTGATTTTTTAGACACGATCAGATACACACAATATCTAGCCATGATCAGAAATGTAAGTCAATCGGTTTGAAATTGACAGAGTTATAGCAGCAAGTGCCCAAAATAGGTGCTCCTGTCCAAATGGTCCTAGACCCTAGTTTACAAAAATAATAAACTACGGAAAAAAAATATACGTGAATATCATTGGCATTTTTCAAAGGTAGTTCGTGACATTTACCTTAAATATTCGAAAAATAGCGGTTTTTCCGTGGGTTTTCCGTGACTTTCTTCCAGAACTGGTCTAGCCGCACAAGTTTTTCATATTCCATATTCTCAGGCTCAGCTTCTAAAACGAGCTATAGGTGATTGAATTTAGATATGACGAAATGAATTTTTTGCAACTTGGGGACTGTCCATTAATTACGTAAGGGTTTATAGGGGGAGGGGGGGTTTGAAAAATCTTACGAGCCATACAAAAATGTTTGAGCTCTCATACAAAAAATCTTACAAGGGGGGGTGGGGGTGTCGAAAAATCGTAAAAAATCCCTTACGTAATTAATGGACAGCCCCTTGGCACTATAATATTGCATTTTACACTTGCCGTTTGAGTGCCACTACGGCCTACTTTTTCTCACTATAAAATCAATTGCATTATGATTCATAATGCAACTCATTTGGGTTGCATTATGAATCATATTGCAATTGTTTGGCCAACAACCTGTGTTACCACGTCAAGAGCTTGAAAAACTGTGACGGTTATATCACAGCTTGCTTGATTCAAGTTTTGTGTCTAGCTTGATGGAACACGTGGGTGATCCCGTTCAACCACCAGGAAGCATGATGATACTGATGGAAATGATCATAGAACAGTGATTATTTTTTCTCATTGCAAAAAATGTTGTATGCAACTCGTTGCAAAACTCAATTTTTATAGCACTCGTCATATTTATCCAACTCGGCAAGCCTCGTTGGATAAATGTACGACTCGTGCTGTAAAAATCATCATTTTGCAACTCACATGAATAACTATTTCAGCACTGACTGGGGATCCCCAGATAGAGAAGTTTGAAACTTTATTTGACGACTAGCGCCACCTAGCAGCGAAAGTATAATGTTGAATCACCACATAGCTCTTGACTTCCTGAAGAGCTTTGCCGAAGAAGCCACTTTTCTATCTGCTCTGGATCCCGAGAAGTTTGAAACTTTACTTGATGAGTAGCGCCACCTAGCGACGAAATCACAAACTAATTGTTGAATCGCCAGATTGCTCTTGACTTCCTGGAGAACTTCGCCGAAGACGGCACATTTCTATCTGCTCTGGATCCCGAGATTGAGAAGTTTAAAATTTTACTTGGCAACTAGCGCCACCTAGTGACGAAATCACCAGCTAAATGTTAAATCACCAGATAGATCTTGGCTTCCTTAAGAACTTTGACGAAGACGACGCTTTTCAATCTGCTGTGGATCCCCAGATAGAGAAGTTTGAAACTTTACTTGACGACTAACACTACCTAGCTGCCAAATCAGCAACTTATTGATGAATCACCAAATAGCTCTTGACTTCCTGAAGAACTTAGACGAAGACGAAACTTTTTTTTATCTGCTGTGGATCCCGCGATAGAGAAGTTTGAAATATTACTTGACGACTAGCGCCACCTAGCGACGAAATCATGAACTAAATGTTGAATCACCAGATAGCTCTTGACTTCCTGAAGAACTTCGCCGAAGACAACACATTTCTATTTGCTCTGGATCCCGAGATAGAGAAGTTTAAAATTTTGCTGGACAACTAGCGCCACCTTCACAGCTAATCGCGTTCGGTTATTTTTACCGAAATCTCAACCCTGAGCGTTCGGTAATGGGGTTTCAACGAAATTGTGTAAAAAATAAACTTTGTCAAACTCTAACGAACTTCGGTAAAAGTTGCTACCTTTACCGATTTATTTTCCTGTAAAACAAACTTAACGGTTGAGATTTTGGTGAAACATTACCGAACTCGGAGATTTTTTTCTAACTGTGTAGTGACGAAATCACCGAAATGTTGAATCACTAGATAGATCTTGACTTCTTGAAGTATCAACTAAATGTTGAATCCCCACATAGCTGTTGACTTCCTGAAGAACTTTGCCGAAGAAGCCACTTATCTATCTGCTCTTGATTCCGAAATAGAGAAGTTTGAAACATTACTTCACACGCGTCGTTCGTATTTCACGGCTCACGTTATTTGTCAGCCATTAGCAAGGAACCGAGATAGTCGAATCCTTCTACCACCTTGAAAGTATCTGCATCAATCGTAACTTTGCTGCCAAGGCTTGCCCTGTCTCGCTTAGTTCCACCTACCAGCATGCTCTTTGTTATATTTAGCCGCATTTACCACCAGTTCGGTTTGTGCTGTTTCACGTTTCAGGCGGATGTACAGTTCTGCCACCGTTCCAAATTCTGCAATAATATCCATGTCATTCGCAAAACAAACAAATTAGCCGGATTTCATGAAGATCATATCCCGGCCAGTGTTGGTAAAAACTCAAATTCTCAAATCTCATGCTTGAGTTGTTTCACGCGCGATTTTTGACTCGCCAAACTTACCGCTGACAAAATCATGCATGAGTTGACTCGCGATTTCACTCATTGCGTTATTTCTTGGTGTTCTTATTATTTACATCGAAGTTTTTAGGATTATATGATAGAACAAAAGCAATTCTATCGTGCAACAACATTGGATGCCGTTCAAATTGATTTGGATTCGTTTTACAAGCGAACGAGATTTCGGCGCTTGACTCTAGAGAGCGAGATTTTGCATGGAAATCTCGCACGTGAGAAAATGATTCAGAATCGCGCGCGAGTTTGAGCATGAGTGTGATTTTACCAACACTGATCCCGGCAGTTGAGCCCGACTGGTCGCATTACAGCTTCCAGGGCGATGTTGAATAGTAGGCAGGAAAGTCCATCACCTTTTCGTGTTCCCAGTTCTTGACTACTATCCGACGTGACCAACCATCGTGGCTTGAGCGACGGTCTAGGCGACGGTAGTACTCGCGTTGGAGCTGCGCATGAAATTCGTCTTTGCCATCATGCCTTTTTGAGCTTGTAGGGCTATTACGCGAGGCGAATAATAGTGTCCCGTGGTTACTTGGATGCTTCCGAAGTGAGGGCTGTGCTATATTTTTGATTTGTGATTGTTTTGTAATTATTATCTAAGGGCCGATTTCTTCACCTCAGCTTAACCGGTAAGCCAGGCTTACCCATATAATTAAATCTGGTTTAACGCTTAAGCCAGGGTGAAGAAATCGGCCCTAACTGTTTGTAATAATAATAACAATCGAAGAGATAATGAGTTCTATAGTAAGGGCAGAATATATATATATATATATATAAGTGACATAATGCACTTGACAAACACGCTAACGCCGCTCAGCACTAAAGTGCATAATTTCCAGACTACACCAAAAATGTGTAACCCTTGCACATTCACAAAATCAGCTCCTGTGTTCGCAAAATCGTTAAATTCGCAAAAAAATTTGTACAGCTATCTAGCTAGGTTTACTAGTGACCTTGGAAAAAAAATATCGACATTTCGCATCTAGACGAGTGTACGAAGTGTTTTCGAGAATGTGTAACTGTAACACATTTTTGTGTGGTCTGGAAATTATGCACTTATAAGTAGGGCTTACACATTTTAGTGCTGAGCGGTTTTACTGTGAAGACTTTTCGGTACACCAACTGCACCGCAATGCACGATCTGAAGACTTTTAAAGAGTGTCTTCTATCCTGTAGTACGGTATGAGGATGCAAAATGGTCAAAAAAGCTCCAACTTAACCCTCTACAGGAAACCTTAAATGATGGTTCATTTCGGAAACCTGGGGTCCATTTGGACCCCAAATTTGTTCTTCTATATCTCATGATCCTGACTCATTACAAGATCGGTGTATTCAGCAAAGTTGTTGGGTTGGGCAAGGACTTCTTCTTCTTTTGTATGGCTCTACGTTCTCACTGGAACTTGGCCTGCCTCTCTCCAACTTAGTGTTCTTTGTGCACTGCCACAGTTATTAATTGGAGGACTTTCTTTGCATGCCATTCTTCATTACACCAACGAACCTAACCTCAAAATGACTGACAATTCTCACGTCATTTTGACAGATGTATCATGAGCATGAAAAGGACGGCAACAAGATCGATAAAGTAGAATATATGATCCGTCTTTTTCGTGCATGTGTGTGGTCTGTCAAATGACCTGAGAATTGTCAAACATTTCCATGGCTAGCTTTGTTGGTGTAATGAAGAATTGCTTGGATTTTATATCTTGTGAGGCAAGCACAATGATACACTATGCCCAGGGAGTCGAGAAAATTTTCCCGACCGGAACGGGAATCGAACCCGCCGTCTCCGGATTGGCGATCCATAGCCTTAACCACTAGGCTAACTGGAGACCCCAGGAGGGCAAGGACTTACAAATGCTAGACCATTTAATTCGGAATTTCATATATAGGTGGCGCTAGTGAGCATGTAAGTGTTAAGTATGTGAGCACATATATATCAAGATCCTCACCATATAGAAATTTGGTGTCTTCAGCAAAGTTGTGTATTGGGTAAAGTCTTTACTAATGATGGACCGTTTGTTTGAAAATTTCACACATACACGGCGCTACAGAGCGTGCAAAGTGATACCTAGAAATATGGTATCTTCGGCAAAGTTGTTGAGATGCTCAAGGACTGGCAGATGCTGGTCCGTTTGATTCGATACTTCACACACATAGGTGGCGCTAATGAGCATGTAAGTATTAAGTATATGATCACATTTTTATCGCCCGACACGAATGCACCCTTCAGGTGTAAAGTGTCGAAAATACATTAACAAACATAACAACATCACATTTTTTATCAGGATCCTGTTCATATAGAAATTTGGTGTCTTTGACAAAGTTGCTTATTGGGTCAAGTGTTTACCAATGATGGACCGATTGTTTGAAAATTCCACACATAGATAGCGCGACTAATCGTGCAAATTTTATAATTCATGTATCTCAGGTTCCTGAGCACCTAGAAAGAGGTTGTCTTCGCCAAAGTTGTTGGGTTGGTCAATGACTTACAGATGATGTGCCGTTTGATTTGAAACTCCACGTATAGGTGGCGTTGCTGAGCATGCATATTTCATATATCTCATATATCACAGATACCACCTAGTGGTGGAATTTCAAATCAATCGGTCCATTATCTGTAAGCGCTCGACTTACTGAGCAACTTTCCCGAAGACGTGACGCTTCTACAAGCTCTAGATCTTCCGATAATTTCGTTTTAAGACATTATATTACTAAATTTTTAATGTCAAATTGCGCCATCTAATGGGAAAATTTCGAATTAACCAATTCACTGCCAGGTGGCGCTTGATCTACCGAACAAATTTGACGAAGACATAAATATTCTAAAACAACAGAATAAAAAGATATAGAGAATTCAATTTGGGGTCCAAATGGACCCCAGGTATACAAAATCGCCCGGTTCAACTTTGACATGGAACAAAAATCAACGTATGTCATGAAATGAAATAGAACTAGGGCTAGTTTGAAGATATTGCAAAAACAAAGTCAATGTGTAGGGTCTTGTACCATTTGGGCAGGTGTACCTATTTTGGGCACTTGCGCTATAACTCAGTCAATTTCAAACCGATTGATTTGAATTTTTGTACAGAGTTAGATACTATACGTTCCTAACTCTATGCAGAAATTCAAATCAATCGTTTTGAAATTAACTGAGTTATAGCGGCAATTGCCCAAAAACTTAAGTGCCCAAATTAGGTACACCTGACCAAATGGTATAAGACCCTATTACCAAACTTGTTTGCCATTACTCCAAGGTTTTCTGGGGTCCAAATGGATCCCAGGTATCCATTAGAGGGTTTATTACTGTGGAAGTGTTCATAAATTACTAAGCTGAGAAACAATTAGGGTAAATGATCCGATTATGGAGCAGTTAAGCACTGGGTACTTGTTTAAACCACAATTGTATCGCCTCAAGCAAACTTTTTACATGGATTGAATTGAAAATAATAAAATCCATCCTTAATTTACGGGGAAATAACGAAATATTGCCACTTTGATGTTGTTATGAGCATTTTATTCGTTTTTATCTGGAAGAACATTGTGTTCTTATTGTTGCGGTATTTGCTCCTATTGTTGCGGTATCCCATTGAAATCATATGAGATACCGCAAAAATAGGATCACTACCGCAACAATAGGAACACAGCAGCAAACACATTAAGGAAAATATTTTTTTAAAGGTTTTTGGGTGAATCTTAAGCAAACAAATACATCTATACCTGGGGAATGCGAATAGAATCAAAACGGTTGTCAATATATCTCCATGCACCGCTGTCAAAATATCTCCGTCGAACTGTCACAGCTCCAACAGCTACTGTTCTTATGTGATTCCACCCGTCAGAAAAGTATTCCAACAATATTTTTTCTGAACAAGTCAAACAAGACATGACGAAGTTCTCTGGGTGACGTGGAAAGCAAGGCAAATAATAAAAACTGTTATTAGTGCATTGTAGTTTATTTTGAAACGACGATATATTAAAATGTCCACCGCAATTAGGAATGGATAAACTTTGAACAAGAGAAACATTTTGGAGTTATGGGGAGATTAATCATGTTTATCTTTTTCAAACAGCGTCGCGACGGTGTGTTTGACAATTGCGTCGACGGTGGTGGTGGCATGAAAATTAAACACTCGTGCGTGTTTTCAAACCGAGCGTCAAAAGTGTGTTGGTGTGCGTTAGTTAACTTGAAAAATAAAACCGTTTCTATTCGCAGCCTCCAGATCTATACATACATACATCTATTAAGAATACCCTTTGGTAACATTTCAGTCGAAAAAGTGCTCAATTGCCATCACCACAACATTAGGTACTACCACAACGATGGGAACAATTACCCTAGTTTTTTCTTCTATCTGCACTGATGAGATTTTTATCTTTTCATGTCGGGATCAACGCTTCCCTTTTGAAAGAATAATTCACATTTTCATGGCGAGATGAACCAGCCGAGGACTGAAAATCTCGATAATAAAGATAAATAATAATAATAATGATAATAATAATAAAAACATTTTCATGAGTTTATCGGGTGGGAGTGGGATTTGATCCCAGGTCCTCGGCGTGATAGTCAGGTTCGCTCCAGTAGTCAGGATATTTCAACAGAAGAAGAAGTTGAGAAACTGTGTTGGAGCGAAATTATTTTATAATACATGAGATTACTCTAAGCCATACACTGCCGTTGTCCCATGTAGTATGGGAATCCCGTATAAAATGGGACAGTTATGCGTAGAACGCCAGTACAATAAAACGCAAGAACACAAATCTCTACTCCTCTTAATTTTCCATATCTTGACACAAATGGTTCCTCAGTCCCCAGCTAGAGTAAATATAGACCCGACGCTGGGGACCGTCCATTAATTACATATTGACTATTTTCGACTGTTGAATTTTTACTCTAGGAGGATGGCTTACCAGTCTTGACAAAATAAAAATACAGTCAGGTCTTTTTTTACGCGGTTTTCATTTACGCGGCTCTATACAAAAAAAATCATCGTCTTATTTTTGCATGATTCGTCGAGAAATGGTGAGACTTTTCTTACGCGGTTTTTCGAATTTTGAACTGAGTTTTTTTACGCGGTACATATCCCCCGGGTAAAAAAAAACCTGACTGTACTGCTATTTTATCTTGTCCAAGATAAAATAGCAGTATTTTTATTTTTGTCAAGACTGGTAAGCCATCCTCCTAGAGCATTAATTACATAAACATAACAGGGGGACTAGGGTGGCCCACACTTATATGAAAAACAAAAATTTCAAAAAATGCCAAGTCTTACCTCCTAAATCAGTTGTGTTGGACTCCCAGAAGCTACGTTCAAAATTTGAGCAAAATCAATTAAGCCTAAGGGGGCGCTCAAAACGCTTGAAGTTTGTATGGGAAAACTTGGCCAAATATATGCAGATATTTTAAGTTTTCGAATTTTGCCGCTAGGTGGCGCTGTACGCGCTCAATAAATAAACCCTTTTGTATTATTGTAGGTGACTATATGCCAAAGAACTTTGTCGAAGACCGCGAAGTGATCCGACGGCTGGGCAAAAAGTTATACCCTAGGCAAAGTGAGGCAAAGTATTCAGATTTCATTATTGATATTATTCCTTTACATGTATTGGAAAAACAACAATAAAGTTTATCCTCACTTTACCAAGGGTATAACTTTTTTCACAGACGTTGAATCACTTTGCGGTTTTCGACAAAGTTGTTTGGCATATAGTCACCTACAATAATACCAAAGGGTTTGGTTATTGAACGCTTACAGCGCCACCTAGCGGCAAAATTCGAAAACTTAAAATTTCTGCATACATTTGGCCAAGTTTTCCCATACAAACTTCAAGCGTTTTGAGCGCCCCCTTAGGCTTAATTGATTTTGCTCAAATTTTGAACGTAGCTTCTGGGAGTCCAACACAACTGATTTAGGAGGTAAGACTTGGCATTTTTTGAAATTTTTGTTTTTCATATAAGTGTGGGCCACCTTAAGGGGGACCCATGGGGGAGTAGTGATTTTCAAATCTCTCCCTCATAGTTTATTTTTTCTTAATTTCAAAAAAAAAAACATCTCATACTGTGCGAAGAAAGGATACAATTTCGTGCCAACAAATTGTTACGTAACTGATGAACAGTCCCCTGGTTGTCCTTTCTATTTTCCTCCTCGATTATGCGGCAGTCAGGTTCCCGTCTAAAGCCCCAAAGGCGCCATTTCCGACAAACTGCTGCTTCTGCAGAACATTCTCATCCGCGTCGCACGCACACCAACACAGGAGAAGCGTCTGACGTAGGAAAACATAGCACCTCAAGGACGAAACTCGCATAAATCCGCAGCCTTCACATTGATTGTGTTAGACCATCAGCAAGAACCTTGCCCAACCCGCCTAACCTACCCACCCACCCACATGAATGGGCGGCTATCACAACCAACGAGAGCCAGACGTCTCGTCCCATCCCCTCAGCCCCAACATCATCAACGTCTGCCAACCAGCACCGCCAAAAACGGGCAAAACAGCGACCCCCACTACTACTCTCATTGCTTGCTGCTAGCTCTAAGCTGTTTTCGTTTTCGTTGGTGGCACGTGTCCTTTTTTGGCGGTAGCGAGAGCACCGTGGGAATTTCCCGGGACGATAAAAAATGTTCTTCTACCAGGAGCGAAGAAGCTTCGGCAGTAGCTAGGAACAGCGACTCGCCGCGAACCAACAACATTAGAAAGCGAGAGCGATGCGAGAAGGAGGAGGGTCTTCCTTCGTTCCCAACAACACCCAAAGCGTGAAGCATAAATTTTGCCGGCTTTCGGTGTTTGGCTGTGTCGTATCGTGGCGATGCGATGTAGTACGCAGTCCGGGCCGTTTTGATCCTTTGGGCTGCTTTGGGTGTTCTATGTAGTAATTTATGCGGAATTCCATTTCACCCGAGCAGCATAAAAGACAGGAAGGACGTTTTCCAGCGGCAACGACCCGACACGCACACATACCATACGGCGATGACGACGACGACAACAACGACCGCTTGCCGGTCGTTACTCGACTACACGATGCTGCTGAGCTATCCGGGGCGCATGCGCTCGATTGGGAACCACTGCGGAGAATAGCGGTTTGTTTCCTACACTGAGGTAAAAACACTTAACGAATTTAATAAGTCGCAGTTTATGAGTAGACAGACATATCTGGTTGGAATTGTCCAGACTATTTATTGATGTCACTAATCGATTTTTTTTTATTTTGTCGCCATTGATTGGATAAAAAAAAATCATTTTGCGTAAACGGAACACCAATTCGAAAAAAATACGACTTCGGTAAGTTTTTCATTCTATCACAGAGAAATAGACGTCTCATCGATCACTTTTCTGACGGTTGATGCAAATTTTCGGTAGTCTTCCTGGGATTCTTCAGGCAATTTCTGCTGAGAATCCTCCAGGAATATTTCGAGGACTCCCAACAGCAATTACTAAAGAAATCACAGCTGAGTTTTTTTTTTTGAGAAATCCCAACAAGAAATCCTGAAAATATCTAAGTAAGGAAAACCGGCAGTAAACCGTAGCAGGAATCTCGGCTGACAGACCGAAAGAAATTCCTTAAAATTCCTTAGAATCTTTGAAGAAATCACAAAAAGGATTTGTACAGTAATCCTTGAAGAAACCTCTGGAGCAATCTCTGCAATAATTTCTAGAAAAATCCCATCAGACATTCGTTGAAGAATTTCAAGAGAATTCCCAAGAATTTCTGAAGGTATTCCAAGAGAGATTCCTAGAGAAATCCTTGGAGAAATCCATACAGGAATAACTGAAGCAATTTTTGGAGGAATCCTTGGAGAAATCCATGAAGGAACTCCAGCAGGAATATCTAGCAGGGACCAATAGAGCATTCCTAGAGAAATTCCAAAAGGAATTCTCAAAATATATCTCCAGCAATTTATTATGCAATTCGTCTTGGAATACTTTTAGCAATTACTGCAGGAATGTCTTCAAGAATACCTACTAGAATTTGTTCGGGATATCTTGCTGAGATATCTCCAGCATTGTTTACAGGAATATCTACTATAACCCGAGCAGAGGAGAATAGCAAATTAATAACTGTGAAATAACATAACCTGTTTTTATATCTTGTTTTGTTATTATTATATTATCATGGCATTGCTTCTCCATAACATCTTTTGTTGGACAATCTTATTTTGTTATGTTCACGGTATTGGTATGCATTCATCGAATAACATATGAATAATATGTTTTGTTGTAAAACAAATTTAATTATTATTGTAGCATTGAAAGTGCACGAACAATTGATAATCAATAGCACAAAAATAACATGTATTGATATCAATACTACATCATTCGAGATTTACATTGGGTGAAGGAATCTGTGATGGGGAGCTTATGCATATTCTCTCATCAGTTACACTTTCTCTTTTTTGTGAAATTACATCCTAACTATAACAGAGCCGATTTCTCAGCTTAGTATGTTATAAGAACTTTGACAATTATGACGTGTTTTTATATGTTCCATTTCCCGAGCAGAAGAAAATATCAACAGGCTAATAAAATATGTTATTTTGGCATAATAACTGTATAATAAAATCAGTATTTTTTATGTTATTAACACATCTTATTATGTTATAAACTTGTCTGTCATAAGCGGCAAAATAACAAAAATCATAACAAAAGAATGTTCCTGGAAGACTAATTCAATAACATGTTTTGTTAGTTTC
>NC_085138.1:77765339-77790339 GCF_035046485.1 Aedes albopictus | reverse complement strand
TTGAAGCGCTGTTTGTTTTGTTTCTTATTTTTGTATTTTTTGTTAGAAGTGAGCACCCATGAAAACATAAAGAACGGAATCAATCGGTCCCATAATCGCTTGTTTTCGAATAGGATGAATATGGGAGCGTGAGATTAATGATGGAACACATACCCTATTTTAGTATTTCTGGACGATACCGCTGCTGGAAGTCCGGGACTGCAAGTGGAAGTCAACAATTTCGTCTCCAGAGTATCGAAATTCGTACAATTCGGTGAGTTCGTTCCTTTTATATCGTTTTAAAACTTCGGTACTTGAAGGTTTACCAAGCGGCCAATAACTCCCAACTACCTGTGATGTCTATGAGGGAGACAGAGATCTTTATTATTCTCTTAGGCTAGGCATTCAATCAACCATCCTGTCTCATCCCCAGCTGTTGCAAGGACGTGACCTGAACAGCTCTCTAACGTTGGGGGATTACGTCATTAGTCCCGAATCTCTGTGCTTTGGTAACGGATGAGAAGACGGTAAACCTCAACAGCTGTCTAGGACTACACCATCTACGAACTTGGCCGACTTGCTTAAAGTAAATGCTAAATTTTGGCTAAATCATGTCCAAAGTTTCTTTGGTACGCAAATTTGCAGGGATATGGGCATGTTTGAGGTGGAGGTGACCCCAAACTTCTGATCAGGAGTATATTTATTGCATTGTTGAGTGAATGCTTTCCGCCGGTGAATCAACCAAACGTCCGGGCTTTCTTCACAACGATGACGATAAAGCAATGCTGTGACGGACGTGTGCGTAGTACCTAGGTACCTGACAGTAGTGCACGGACGATTCATGTGCCAAATGGGACGGACGTGCTGACTAACGGAGGCTTATCGCAGCTGCCCTAACTCGATTTGTGTCCTTGACAATGTAATTCCGTATACCTTGCCTGGTATCGTACCGGTGTGCAAGCCAAGGATGGAATGTGGATTACTGCACTGACTGACTGAGAAGTCGTACTCACCGGCGGCGGTGGATGGACGGTGAGCCAAGATCGATAAATCTAATTACGCTCGTTTCACACCCATCGGGACGGGACATTCTCCCTCAACACTGCCTGAGCGGTTTTGTCCGTGTTTTGTTGACGAGATTGGGCTATGACTTATGAGCGTCATCGATTGTCATATTTTATGTACGATTTCATTGAGTGAACTAATCGAACACGTGTTTTTTTGAATTAGGATAGGTCATGGGCTCTGGTGCATTGTAAATAAGCTTGCACTGTCTATGGATTCCAATAACATATCTGTAGTTTTTAATAAATAACATAAAGATTATTTAGTGGGATCACAAATCAACCCAGCTCAAGAATATCGAACAATGGTAGAGATATAAAAATTAAACATTGATTGATTGATTTGTCTTTATTAAAGAGACTTTCGGCCCTTGGCTGGTTCGTCTCTACAAAAAGTTAAACAAACCTGGCTAGAGCTATGAGACTGTAGTAAAATCTTGCCAGTGTTTGTTAAATGATTATATTTAGTGCTTGTGACTTTCAATTTGTGAATAAATGTCCACTTTGACACGTTAATTACCCCCAGTCAGCCAGCAATGTGACACTTTTTCTAAACGACCTGACAAAATTCCGAAACCGTCCCATCGGAGTCAGCCACGCTTCTTGCCCTCGTTGGAAGCCAGTCACAATTAATCTCAACTTCTAATTATTCATAGCTCTGGTTTTGTGAGTAGACGCTGGCTGGTATGGCACTAATGCTGCGTGGAATGCGATACGGACCTCTTTTGGACGCGGATATGAACCATGATTGGAGTTACAGTGGGGACCCGATTTTGTCAGCCCCCGATTTTGTCTACCCCCGATTTTGTCTACCCCCGATTTTGTCAGCTTTTTGACCCGATTTTGTCAGCCTTTTTTGAAGTAAAAAAATAAATTTGTATTTCATTCAGAATTTCAATTTTATAATCATTATTAATGCAGCTGATGTCTTTAGGTACCATAGAAAAATTACGCAATGAACAAAACTCGTGTAACTTTTGAAAACGGCCAAACTTGTTTTGCAAACTACCACATTGAGGCAATTTTAGCACCAACCCTCGCAAATGTTTTGAACCATTATTGTTTTAAATTGCTAAAAGATTCCTTCCGTCTCTCTTTTTGGCGTAACGTTCCAACTGGGACACAGCCTGCTCCTCAGCTTATTTTACGAGAACTCTTAAACATTTTAACTGGGATCCCCCACAGCCAATGTTTATTTTACATTTGTACATATATCGTGTGGTATTCATGAAGATATATCTATATATGAAGATATATCTATATATTTTATACACAAGGTGGTTAAGAAAATGTTGATTATGAAATGGATTCTGAGCTAACCGGGAATCAAACTCCTCACCCTCAACATGGTTTTGCACGTGCAATCAGCGCTTACCACATCGGCTATATGGGCTTAAAGACTATTCTTCTGAATTTCCTCAGGAACAGAACAAACAATAAACGCTGCCTTTTGTTCTTGCTTTTGTTACGATTACAAGTCAATCCATTTACTTCTTTCCGGCATCTCTGGGATTCCTGTAGGTTTACTTGTTTAGATTGATCCAGATAGACTAACATTTGAAAAGGGCGCAACAACCATTTCGAGTTTTTGCTTCTCCCTTCCTTCTTAGCACATGGCCCATTTTTTCATGTAATCTCTGACCAGTAACAGATAGAGCAGACTGCCCTCTATCTGATAACGGGATAAATTTGCACAAATAAATTGAAATACGCCTAGACGGGGTTGGAGAAGTTGAGAATGCAATGGTTGTTCCGCCCTTTTTACATGTTGGTCTAGATTTTTTATGAGATTTGTATTGTTGATTTCCTGCTTGGATTGCTTCAAAAATTGCTGTCAGAATTGTATTCATTAGAAACCCTTAAGAAATTCGAGATGGGATTCCCCAAAAAATGTTTGCTGTGATTCCTTCAAGAACTCTTGCGTAGTTGTAAGAATTTTTGCTGGTATTTCTCCAAGAATTCCGCCGGAAGTTTTTAAAGGAATTCTTCCGGGATTTTTTTAACGATTCATTAAGGTGTGTCTCTTCAAGATTTTTTCAGGCATTCCTCCTGTGATTTCTCCAGAAGCTTTTCTTATTTTTTAAATAAGCAAGGATTCCTACAAAAGTTTTGCTGATACTCTTATAGATTTTTGCCTTTCTCGTACACCAAGGTGTACCGAAAGGCTATATGTTCACTCCAAAAATGAAAATTTGATAGAGCCTCCGGAGGGTCAAGTCTTATATACCAATCGACTCAGCTCGACGAATTGAGGTGATGTCTGTGTGTGTGTATGTGTGTGTGTGTGTATGTGTGTATGTGTACAAAAAAACTCACATCACTTTTTGGCAGTAAACCTCAATCGATTTTAATGACCGACGGTTCATTCGACGCGGAATCTGGTCCCATTGTTTCCTATTGAAAATGGTTCGGATCGGTCCAGCCGTTCCGGAGTTATGGCCATTTAGGTGTTCCGGACCGGTACCCCAGGAAGGGGCCAGATATGAAAATGTTACAAACCCATGCATGCGACCCATCAAACCGCGGCATTTTCGATAACCTGATGAACGGTAAGCAGCAAAATAGTTTCAGACTATGTCTGAACCGGTAATGTTCCGGAACCGGTTCCTGGTGCCCCTCCGGAAGTGGCCAAATATAAAAGTAAATTAAACACATACATGCGACACATCAAATAGCGGCTTTTTCGATAAACAGATAAACGGTAGGCAGCAAAATAGTTTCAGACCATATCTGAACCGGTAGTGTTCCGGAACCGGTTCCGCGTGTCCTGCTGGAAGTGGCCAATTAAAAAAGTGAACCAAACCCATCTAAGAGCACATCTAAGAGCTGCTTTTTCGATAACCAGATGAACAGTAAGTGGGAAAATAGTTCCAGACTATATCTGAACCGGTTGTGTTCCGGAATCGGGCCCAAGTGTCCCACCGGAAGTGGCCAATTAAAAAACTGAACCAAACCCAGGCATGCGGCACATCAAATAGCGAGTTTTTAGATAATCAGGAGAATGTTTAGCAGGAAAATAGTTTCAGACCATATCTGAACCGATTGTGTTCCTGAACCGGTTCCAGGGGTCCCGTCGGAAGTGGCACATTAAGAAAGTGAACCAAACTCATGCATGTGACACATCAAATAGTGGCTTTTTCGATAACCAGATGAACGGTAAGCAGGAAAATAGTTTCGGATAATATCTGAAACGTTAGTGTTCCAGAACCGGTTCCAGGTGTCCCGCCGGAAGTGATCAATTAAATAACTAATCCAAACTCATGCATATGACACATCAAATAGCGGCTTTTTCGATAACCAGATGAACGGTAAAGAGCTGTTTGCAGTTCGGAAGGAATTTCTCACCCTATCTTAATGCATGGGAAATTCCTTGCCTGAATCACTCAAGAAATCGTTTTTCTTCGATTGCAGTACGCAGTTAAGAAGAAATAACAGTTCCAATGGCAGTCGTTATAGAAAGTTTCTGCCAGGAATCGGTCAAGAAATTTCTTGAGCGATTCCTTTCGAACATGAAAGTGGGCTTTTAGCAGGAAAATAGTTTCAGATCATATCATACTGACCGGGTCGAAGTGGTGAATCCAGCTGAAGGCATCTGATGCAGACCGAAGAATAGCAGGTCGAAAAGCGTCACGCCAAACAAGCTGCTTCCGTTATTTGTCAACGATAATTGCCAATAAATCCAGATAATAAGATATCTGAACCGGTTGTTGCGGGAGGTGCTCGATACCACCGACTCTTTCAGCAGAAATTAGACAGGTATTTGTCATAATCAGCTACATAGCTGCAAACTCATATTTATTAAATTATAAGTACGAATATACAATAATTAACTTACAAATTCGTTGATAAAATTAGGGGGCACGATTTGCTCATTTACTGAAGGTACCTACCTTCTCGCTAGCTACTAAATGTCTTTACTGAACTACTGCACAATAATGTCACTGATTTGATTTAAAGGGGTTTTCATATTTTCAATAAGGTTGGGTTCAAATTTAAGGCTACGCATCTTTGCTTAACACCAGTTGTGATCCGGAACCGACTCCAGGTGTCCCGGAGATAAACGGTCAGCAAGAAAATAGTCTCTGACCACACCTAAGATTATCGGCAATCCTGATTGCTTCGCTGAAATTACGAAAGTGAAAATTTAAATTTTATCGCATCAATCCCCTTTTGCGTTTAAAATTGCTGCGCCCAATTTTGATGCAACTGATTGGTTAAAAGGAATGGGTTTCATTCACGTGTTTGACAAGTTTTATAAGAATCTTATATTCAACGATAATAAAATATAGACTAAAGTGTGCAGAAAAAAATTATCGAATTGTCTTGATAATGATCGGCATCCAGTGCTAGTGAAGGCGGTCAAGCAGTCAACTGAGAGTATAATAAGTTTCCAAATTTGATTATGGCTTTGATGAAACTCTTGCTTTTCTGAATACGGCTGACACAAATTTCGATTTTCTCCTCCCTCCCCTTCTTGGAAAATTTTAGTCGGAATTCAACATTTTGAGGAAGGGCACAAAGAAATGAATCAAACAATTTTTAAATTTTAAGGTAAAAAAGAGTCCTCCATAAAATTTCTCAACAAATCGCTTAACTAGATTTTGCTTAAGTGATTGGAAATTTTTTCATCAAATACATTTATTATTTATCATCTCCCCATTGGCGAGTCAACGAGCACTGTGACAAAAGAAAGAGAAAGGGATTTGTTCTGTTCTAGAGTATCCTCAGGATTCAGGAACACTTTGGCTAACGTCGACGGAAAAATACTGATTACTTATTCAACGAGAAAGGCACTATCACCACTAGGTGGATTAATCAGGGTTTTTTTTTCAATAAAAACATCTGAAAGAGTGTTCTTTAAACAACTACTAAGCGCTGCTGTTTAGTGTATTTGGAAACATTACAAAATGTACTGTATAAAAGCAGCTGCCAACAAGAGACACTTACTCGCAGCAGCCAACAAGAGACACTTACTCGATTTGTACATCTTCCGGCAAATCTTCCGGAGTTGGATTAAAGCGCAATAAAAGCAACCGAAATAATGTCACAGCACAGAGATAGATAGCTGTAAAGTATTTGTGTAGTAGCTATATATCGCGCTCGAAGTTTGTTTTGACAATAATGTTTATATCCGACAAGCCGTGTTGGTATTCCAACAGTTTCTTTATTACAGCTTCTAGTTGTAATAATATCGCATTACGGCCTCCAAAGCGCTTCTGGTTTGTGGATTTGTCAGTATAAGGAATCGGTCTGTATAGTAGCAGCTGTTTTGTTAGTGGGGACTCCTATTCGATTTGTTCAAGTTTTCACATCTTCCGGGAAATCTCCCGGAGTTGGAACAGAGTGCAGTAAAGGCAGCCCCAGTGACAAGTGATTGATTTTTGAAAACCGAGTTTGGTAGCTGTATGGTGCTTGTTTTGCAGTCGTGTATTAGCTTATGGTTTATATTTGACTAGCTTCCCTTTTACTCAGCTTTGACTGCTTCAATTCGACGGTTACACAACAGAAAGCAAATGACTGAAGCTTATACCGCTGAAAATGTTAGTTGGGTTATCCGGAGCTCCCTCAAAGGTTTTTGCAGAAACTACTTACGGGATGTCTTGAGGGTTACGTTCCGTATATCCCTGGGTAGTTTCTCAAAAGTTTCCCCGATCATTTCTTCAAAGATTTCTCCAGAGGTTCTTAAGAGATTTGGCTCTGGAAATTAAAGTGGAAAGGCAGCGGAAACGTAGCCAATTCGGACAGTTTGAGTGTCTATACTTGTCAATCAGATGTTGGAATTTTGGCAATTTTAGACCCTATCCGCTATCCCTCCACCGCGTAACTATTTTTGAAAGAGAAATTTCAAAATTTTGTATGAAGCGTAACACAGCGCTGGGCTCCCCCCCTCCTCATTGGCGTTACGTAATATTTGAACGAACCTAAAGCAGACCCTCCCACACCTATCTCCGTCTCTGACGTGCTCAGAACAATTTTTCATGAATAAAAAAATGATTTTAAAAAATGTCCCGATTTTGTCAGGTACCCGATTTTGTCAGCCCAAAATGCTACCAGGGGCTGACAAAATCGGGTCCTTACTGTACTTCCTTTCGCACGGCTGCTGCTGGTGGCAAACCAATCGCCACCCACGCACAGGATCACGCTAAATCACGCCACCCAGCCAGCCAGCAGTAGCGTGCTGGATAATCTGCTTTAGTACCCCCACTAACTCACTCTGGCGTGGAATTCCATCGCGAAATGGTGCCAAAAATAGACTTTCGCAACCCCGCGTTCCACCACCAGTCAGATTGGACTAGCTGTTATTAGATTATGTAATATTGCGATTCCTTTGTTCGTTTAGTAGTATGGCTCTCACTAGCTTTTAGCTAACGGTTTTAGTCCCTCAAAAGCTCATTTTGATCAATTGTATGAAGGTTCAGATTTATTTATTAAAATTTTGGAATTAACCCTTCTTGTTCATTACAGTCATTTTTTACCCAAAAAATCCAATGAAGACAAGAAAATTTTCATCACGAAAAGTTCCTGGCCTAAACTGGAATCGAAATTGTCACCAGGGATGGAAACACTCACTTGCAAAGAGCGTCACTCACTTGCTAGTTTCTCAGCTCAGAAGCGTACAATCAAGAAACGATGTATGTACGACTTTTGCCCCGTGGTTTTGTCTAAAACTTTGCTGAATAGAGTAGGGGTCTCTCATGAGTCCCAAAGTCGCGACAGAGCTGTGAAAGCGACTCTCCACGAGGTGAGTGTAATTTACATTCACCTCGTGGAGAGTTGCACTCGCAGCTCCATCACGACTTCGGTATGCGTGTGCGGCCCTTACTCTATTCGGCAATCTTTTAGCGAGAACCACAAGGCAAGTCATCCATAAATCGTTTCTTGATTGCACGCTTCTGAGCTGAGAAAACTGCAAGTGAGTGTAACTCTTTGCAAGTGAGTGTCCCCATCCTTGCATGTCACCATCCTTAGCATGATCTTGCTATACAATATGAATGTACATACAATACTTTACTGACTGGCAACTCTGATCCAGAATCTACCACAGGGCTCACCGTTGGCAGGCGACAGTCATCCGGATCGAGGCCATATGTGTCAAGATTGCTTTATGCCTGGTTTACATGGAGCAAGTGATTTGATTCAAATCGATGCAAATTACCAAATTGAATGCGAATTGAACGTGTAAACACCACCATTCATCTCAGTTCATCCAGACACGAATGCCACATAAGTGGTAAAGTGTCTTTAATAAATATCTATGGAATGGTGTTTGTTTGTCACGAATAGGCTCGGGAACGGGTCAACAGATCGACATGATTCTATCACTGTTGCATTCCGCCAGGGCTCCGACGTGTTCGTACGAAAAAATAATTAGAAAAGGTGACCGGGAAGGCAAGAAAAACAGAAAAATCTGAAAATCCATTTTGAGGGGCTTTTCTTAATGGAACCGGATGTCAAAAAACAGAGTAGGCAGGCAGGACGAGGTTTGCCGGGACTGCTAGTTAATAATAATATTGATTCATCTCAGTGGAGCAACCGACATGATTTGAACGAAAGTTGAACTTTTTCGTTCAAGTCAAATGAAATCATCTCACATGCCCCGCCTGAATCCGCGATTCATGTGAGTTCAAGTCATCTGTCAGATGAGCTGAGTTCAAATCAATTTGATTATGCACCGCACGAATTGAACAATGTAAACACTTATACCTGGTTTAGACTGTTCAATTGGAATGAGCATTTGACTTGCAAACTTATCAAACATTTTCAATCCAATGGAATGATGTGTTTAGACTGAGCAAATGACTTGAATTTCCACTTGAATGCTCTTGAATGCATCTCAGTTGTTTACATTGTTCAACTCGTCCGGTATGTAAACAAACTGAATTGAATTCATCTCACTTGACAGATGACTTGAATTCAACTCACATGAACCGCGGGCTTAGGCGGGGCAAGTGAGATGATTTCGTTTGACTTGAATGAAAAAGTTCAACATGTTCAACTTTCGTTCAAGTCAAGTGAATTACTCAAGTGAGATGAAGAGTGGTGTTTACACGTTCAAATCGTATTAAATTGGGCATTTTCAACTGTCTGGAATCAAGTCACTTGCACCGTCTAAACCAGGAATTACTTCAATTGGGTTCTTTAGGGGTATCCGGATTATTTCAAAATCCGATTCTCCGCCCAAAAATTAGTCGAAATCCAAAATTTCATAATTTTTGGAGACCGGGAACTATTTTTAAAATTCATTTAAAGTTTGTATGGGAAATTTTTTTTGTTCGGGTCGAACTGTCATTTTATCGATTGAACTGTCATTCTATCCACGAAAATTAAAACAGTTTTGTAAATTTAACCATCAAAACAAAGGTATTGCAATCCAATAAATTAATGTTATACTCAGAAAAATGAGCTCTTTCGATTAGGCTATAGAAAATAGCAATATTTTATTCACTAAACAACCCAATTGAGATGCATTCAAGAGCATTCAAGTAGCCGTTCGAGTCGTTTTCTGAGTCCAGTCTTGTACCTATTGCGATTCCTTTGTTTGTAAGGTAATGGTTCTTACTAGCTTTGTCAGGGAGTTTCAGAAGCGTTCCAGGGGTTTTCAAGGAATTTCATGAGCGTTCAAGGAATGTTGCAGGGGCAATGAATTAAAATTCAACCATCGTGCAACAATAATGACAATGCCACAACCTGAATGTGTTGCGAAAATCTACCCAATGCTACATTAGTTTGTCGCAACTTGAACAGAATAGGATAAACATCGTTTTCTAATAGTTTAGGGATTATACAGCCTTGCATTGCAATTTTCGAGCGGTAACTTCGAGTGGGCAAACACGGCAACGCAAATGCTTGTTATGTGCCTCTTTTGTCTGACAATTTTCTTCACTGTCCAGGGGATTTCAGCGGCGTTTCAGAGGTTTTTAAGACATGTCAGGGGCGTCCTATGGGATTTTAGGCGCTTCAAAGGCATTCTAGGATATCTCAGTGGCATTACAGGGGAAAACCAGGGTGTTTCAAGGGCGTTCCATGAGATTCCATGGGCTTTCTAGCGTTTGTCAAAGGGCTTCAGAGGTTTCAGAGGCATACCAGGAATTTTCAAGCTATTTCAGTGGCGTTCCAGGGCCAGGAATTTCCACGGTGTTCTAGGGATTTCAACGGTGTTTCAGAGCGTTTCAAGGGCGTTCCAGAGGTTTTCAAATAATTTCTGGAGCGTTCTGGGGTATTTCAGGGATATTCAAGTGGTTCCAGATATGTTGCAGAGGGTTTCATTGTGCATTCCGGGGCATTTCTGTCGGTTTCAGAAGCGATGTAACGCTTCAAGAAGATTTCCGTCAGGTGTCAGAAGTGTTCCATGCGACTTGTAGAGTTCCAGAGATATTTCAAGGGTTTCAGTGCGTTTCAGAGGTGTCCTAATGAGTTTAAGCAAGGATCTAGAACGTCCCAAAATGCTTTTAGAAGAACTCCAAGGGCGTTCCAGAGGTGTTTCAAAGACTTTAATGGGCGTTCGAAGGGATTTCAAAAGGTTTCAGGAGCATTGCAAGGTGTTTCAGGGGGTTGCATAAATAATCCGTTTTGATTTGGTTTAGAACACATGACTACATCAAGTTGAAACATTTTCTAGTTTAGATCGAATTCTCAAATATTCGAGTCTTTCTTTTTTGTTGTGTGAATTTTAACTAAAAACTTATTTTACCCTCATTTGAGTGTTCCTATATCAGTAACAGTATTGTCTGCATGAAAAACACGTTTACCTTACACCTGAGATTAAATTTGGAGCATCTATATATATATATATATATATATATATATATATAAATGCAGTGGCATACGTGGGACCGCGCATAACTTGCGAACGGATGGTCCGATTTGGGTCGTCTATGTTTTGTTCTGTTAGTTTTCACCCAAGGAAGGTTTATGAGGCCAAAAACATGGGAAAATTGAGTGTTTTTGAAAAACGGGTTTTCATACATTTTGAACGGGGACTTGGGCGCTTGGCTAGGGACTTAAACCGTCAAAAAACGCAGTAGGCAAGACAAAGTTTGCCGGGGACAGCTAGTATTCTATAAAAACCGAACTGGTGTGTATTCTGCGTCATGACGATTGAGGCACACACAGATGTAATTCAGGGAAAATATTGGCTTTATATGCAGTCAGTGGTAGAACCACACAATATGACAGGCTAACGATTCAATTTACACCGTCTACGTTGCATGCCGATAGCAACTATTAACAATGCTACGTTGGGGAAGACTGAGTAAAATGTCACTTATCGAATTGGGTCATTTTGATACCTAAAATCAATTTTGAAATATTTTTTTTATGTTTCCACTTTTTGGAAGTTGCTTGACAGTCCATTGACAAACAGACCTAACACTTTGAAAATTTTTCGATTCAAATCGTAGTCACGGAAACATATTCGCCCAATACTAAAAGAATAGAGTTTTGCCAACCATGAACTAGGTGGCGGTAGTGAGCAAACGTAAAACTCGAACAAAAACGATGCGGCCGCCTCGGATAGGCAGTTGGCCAACTATCAAATTTTTAAATAGTCCGTTGAATCGGTTTACGATGGGATTTTTTAGTGTTACGTCTGTTTGTCTGTGGTTCGTCTGTCTAGTCCAAAATCCACAGAGGAATGAATGAGAATAAATCGTTACAATATCAACTTTGAAATGCATTTTAGACCGCCTTCCCTGGAATATAATTAACATTGAATTCCGTGAATTCATCAGTGACGACGTGCACCAGCTCCATCACGTTATGGAGTAGTAGCAACAGCAGTAAATCGGTGCTGCACATCATACGTGTGAAATATTGAATGATTTATTTGTCCGGTGTTAATTAGTTTGGAATGGTCGTTGCCGGTCCCCCTATCGCTCTATAGAAATGGATTCAATAGAAATGGAACTACAGTATTTTTAGTAACAATTTTAGTAGAAATCTTCAACGATTTATATTAAAGGTCTATTGTTTATTAAATAAAACGGGCAATAACAATATCCCATGCGAATTTAATTGATAGATTTTGTAAAGTTTGTTCTTTTATTTATTCTATCGGAAAGATCATATTTTGCCTGTTCATCGAAAAACGAAGGTCATATCTACCAATCAACTCAGTTCGACTAGTTGAAATGATGTATGTATGTGTAAATGTATGTATGTGTGAATGTAAGTAAATATGTCTGTACACAAAACAAGTTCACTCATTTTTGAGGCACTTCCCATACACCGATTTTCATGATTCTAGCACGCATACAACCTACATCATCCTTTGCTGTTCAAAATCTACGAATCGGTCAAGGCGTTCCGGATATATTAAACTGAACCAAGCCCCATCATACGATACACCATATGTACCGATCTTTTGTAACCTTTAGCATGGATGACGAGTTTTGTACAGAGTTCATCAATGGAGACCATAAAATCCAAAATATCGATCCAAGTTGGCGGCCTAAAATTCAAGCAAGCGGTTCTATAGAGGCTTGCAGCAAAAACCTAACCTCATCGAATTCCCATACGATTTGTAAACATTGCCCTCAAATTTTTTTGAGAGCAAGGACGTCTTTATGGACCGACGCCGAAGGAAAGAAAGAGAAGGAGACAATAATGACGTCAGTGTGCAAGCGCTCATATTAAAGATAGCGGTTTTTATGATGTTTTAGGCTCTAAAACCATGCAATATGGGTACATGAATTTGGTATGGGAAAGATGTCCGGAGTCAAAAAGATGTCCAACATATCCAAGGTCTAGTCCAATGTAGCGCCCTTGAATTCAAGATGGTAGTCCAATTTTAAGTTTGTTCTTTTCTAAGGCATTTGTTTTGATGCTTGGAATCAACTTAGAAGAAATTTAGAAAATGCCACTTTTGAAAACTACCTAGCTGCTTGACAGCACAGCTGTAAATGTATTAAGCTTTAAGGAATAAATAAAAAAAATTGCAAACATTCTAAATTTATTTCTAAAACAATTTCCGGGCTTCAAACATAATATGATAACTTTGATTTCGGTTCAGTTTTATATACAGATTCATTCTCAAAATGCTTTGTATGAAATTAAAGTATAGCATCCTTATTGAACTACTTCTATCTCAAACGCTGAAACGTGAAATCTACCGCATGATTCTCATTTACTGTGTACAGTAGTATACTGTAACAGCTACATATTGTTTCTAGCGCCACACATCATGATCTGGCACAGCACAGCCATAAATTGTATCGTACAAATGTGCACAATCCAATTGACGACGATCAATTTAAATTAATTGAAGACAACGTATGTGCGTGTGTACAATTTCCTCTGAGAGTATTCTATATGTGACGATATAGCGTCAGCAGTTTACAATCGGATCACGTTTCGCTTGATAAATATCACAACCAGTGAATGTGTAGCTGCTGAAGTCACAGTGACGATTAAACCGTTTTCATTAAAAACAGCCAGACTACGCCTGTAGGATACACCTGGCACAAATTTCCCAAATTGAGGAGAACGTGCCTCTGAAGGCGACCTACTGATACCGGAGGATGCACCTCGGAGAAAATGTCAATCGATTCATTTTTCATACGACCATCTTGTGTCAGATTCATTAGAGTACACACTAAAGTTTCATTTCCACGGAGGATACGTACCGGGTTAAAAGCCGTATTAACATGCAAAACCTTACTAAAGCCCGTATTGTTTGAGAAACCGTGTTAAAAATACCGTGCTAATTTGGGAGCCCGTGTAAAAACACGGATGGAAATCTGATAATATTGAAAATGTCCTTACCTCCAGATATACGAGGACTAATTTACATAGTTCAAGTGAAAAGCGAAGGAGTAGTGCAACAAGAATGGGTTCTAGGAAGTTAGTGAAAAGGGGGGCAATACATGGTTGAAGAGTTTGGGGAGGCGAGTGCATACTGGTTTTAAGGAGGATTTCAAAGGATGTTCAAGGGTGTTCATGACGATTTAGACGGACGAAACGAAGGATCAACGAGACTGTCATGAAGAGGTCAAGAGGATATAAGGCTTTATTTGAGCCGAGCGTGCCTTGGCATAAGGCTTTGGGATGTTTCAAGAAAATTTTACCATACGTTATCAATGAGTTTTTGTCATACTTCTGCTGATGCTCAACATTCTATAGGTCTATGAATCGTGGTTCAGTTGAGTAGTTACAAAATTATTGAAGGCCCTCCAAAAACTCTCGCGAATATAATCCTCAAGATGTACAAGCGTAATCCATAGATCCGGCCTTTAACATCCTACAAACCATAGTTCGGTAGCAAACTAATTTTCAAAGGAGGACCGGGACTCCGCGAATTAGGGCCTTAAGGCCTTATGATCTTCATGCGTTTTCGATGAGTTGTTGCTACATTATTGGTACAATGCAACATCCGACCGATCCATGGATTACCGTATCAGTAATATAACAACAACAGGGAATCTGTATTAACGAGATTTTTGGCCCTAGGCTAGTTCATCCCGGGATTCACGCCGTACTTCCCTTTCGAAGGAAGAACTCACATTCTGTGAGTTTTTCGGGAGTGTGATTCGATCTCAAGTCCCCAGCGTGACATGTTCTAACCATCACAACAGGTCCGCTCCATAGAAAAAAAAAACTTTGAAAAATAGTTCTCTACAGAACCATGCTTCATGGAACTAGATTGTAGTCCATAACACTAGTTTACAAAATAAAACGGAAGTCGTGAACTTCTATCAACGATCAAAATTTGTGATGCATAATTATGAGCTGATATCAAGATCGTGTTTCAAAAAATTTAAAGTAGAACAGTTTTTTTCAGTTTTTCCTGAAAATCGAGCTCTACAGTTTTTAAAAATATGGAATTTACTAAAATATAAATATCTTACGTTGCGCTCAACCAATTTTCAATCTTTATGCATAAATAGAAAGCTGAATAGCTGAATGTTTAGAGCGTCGGATCATATTTTTTGCATCATATTAGTGGAATTTGAGCATTGTATGGAAAGTCAAAAAAAAATCTGCTCTACTGTATTTTTTTTTTCCTTTACGTTTCCGATCTCAGCGCATGATTCTACACTTAAAATAATCATCAGCTTACCGAGTTCAAAAATGCTGTAAACTTGTGTAATTATATATTTAGGGATTGTTGATTTTGTTCGGTGAATGCAACACATCCCTAAATATACAACTCAACGGTGACCAAAACCCTTAAGAACTTGTGTAATTGTTCGGATAAACGATGATTTTCATACAACATTGTCAACTTTGAGATGATGTAGCTATAGTTTGTTTTTATGGATTGAGTTTTAACACAGTACTACACTATCGCCACTCGCATAACAGTCCCATCTTTGCTGGGTTTCCTATTCTTACAGTTCCATAAGAATGAGAGTGAGGGCAGTACAAGAATGATGAATTTTACGCAAATACTGATGACTTTTTCGACTGAATAATAGCATGATTTGGTTGGGTTTTCGGCTTACAGTCTTACGAATTGCGTTGATTAATTGATTATCATCGCCGACGTTTCGGTCCGGCTATTGGACCTTCCTCAGGGCTCGATTCACAAGATTAAAATTTTAATAAAAAAAAACTTAATAAAAATAGAAAGTTGTAGGGTTTGAAAGGTTCACTACGTCTAGTGCATGTATGGGCCATCCGGTTAGGTCCAAAACCACCGGATTCCCTCAATTTCGTCACCTCGGTAGGAACCACTTGTTGATACCAGTGAGCTTAGGGGGACCGACGTTGTAGGATGCTGCACCATATCAGTAATGTAACAACAAACCATTGATTACACATCGAAAGTTCTTAGATTACCTAGAATACTTAGCCCCCCATGCATTACCACTAGTCACTCAACCCATCTTACCCCCACACTTCCTTCATCCCCTTCCGATCCCCTTTTACATTACCGAATCCTGTTATCTTGGGATGTCAAAATTGCACTTTGATAAGCATAATCAGTGATTATTGATGAATAATTAAAAATTTTCAAATGATCAGCCATACTTACAGTAGCCTAGGATAATTGATCTTCACATAATTATTGTGACTTACCTGAAAGATACATATTAAATAGAGATAATGTATTAGACATGTTAAAAAAATAATAACAAATACATGCATCTGAGTGAAGAGAAATGGAAGAGTGATTTTATAAGAATGTAGAGAATGTTACTTCATGAAAAAACAACATAATGTATCGCAAGTTATAAGGTTCGGTGAGACAGTGAGACTATAGAGATATTGTTTTGTCAAGTTCAGCGAAAGCTCCTTTCATCATCAAAAACATTGATGCAAGAGAATTTTCCAATTTATTCAACACGTTTAACGTGAAGCATCAAGAGATCCTAAAATGCAGCGTGGCTTCGTTTGCCTCTAAAACAAATCTGGCGAACGACCCACCGAGCCACGCTGCATTTGTTTATCTTGGCTTAAGTATTCCAAATGAGGCTAATTCGTTTACGAATTTTCATGATTAGTGCTCTTCAAAACGTGAGTAAAGGTCTCGTAACTTTGAGTTCACTTTCAATTTATACAATATATGTTATTTATTGGCTATGCTGACAGATGAGGGAAAGATGGTTCTAATTCAATAAATGAATTATTTGTGTATAGTACAAAGGTTCAAGTTGGCCATTGTAGCCCTGACTCTCAATTCCGATGTATCTCATAGATGAAAAAAAAAGTTTGAGTAAAAATAGTTCATATAAAATTCTTGAATACAGGTAATCTTCGTTATAACGTACCCTCGATATGTCGAATTCGATATAACGTACAACATTGAAAATTTTTAATTTTTTTCAGATAGAAAAACGAAACATCAATGTTTCGTTGTAGCATTAGCCTTGTTACCCAGAATTAGCGCAAATTGGAAAAAATAGTGTACGTTATAACGTACATTCGATATATCGAAGCACAAAAAACTGTGAGAGATGTGTTAGGGACCCGCGATGTCACATATATGGGATGTATTTTCGACTTTCTTCGCTCTGCTGGTATAAAAGTTTAATTCGCTTGTGTTTTCTTCTCCAGTTTTTTTTCTCTGTTTTGTCCTCTTTGTGTTACCAAGCTACTCCTGGCCATCCGGAAGACCAAGTCCCACAACAAGTTGGTACCAACACCACAAGGCACCGAATTCGCTAGCAAGATGCGATTCACCCCCGGATGAGCAGCAGTGAAACCTTTGGCCCAATCCTTACCCTGTCCATCCCTCAAAATGTGACCTTCTAACCTCGAGCTGCCACCAGTACCCTGGCTTCCACCCATTACTAACAGATATCATTAAAAAGTTATTACTCTGTATAATGTATACTATTAAGTACAAAGAAAGATCCTCGGCTCCGTAAAGCGTTATACGCGATTGAGCCCCAAATAAATGAACTAGATAAAAAAAAGAAGCACAAAAAACGGAATGACTGTTTCGTGAAAACTCATGTTTTTTATCATTAATTTTGTGAATCGCACCGAAATCATTATTTGTGGTTGATTTCACGTCGAAGCAATCAACACTAGCATAAAACTATTAATCTTTTTTCCCGCTTCAATATAACGTACAAAGAGATTTTTTGCACACTATATCGAAGGGTACCTGTCTGTACTTTAAAAGCCATTTCTTTCATCCAAAGTAGGCCAAATAAACTGGGTTTACATTCCCTGGTATATGTTAATTGATTTGTCATTTTTTTTTTGAACTAAACAAAATGTCAAGAAATACGCCAGATAAGTTTTTCACACCCGGGTGGGTCAACGAATGGCGCCAAGTGGTACAAACTAACAATGTTGATATCGATGACGACGACGCACGTCTCCTAGTATAGCCTTGCATCGTCTAATCACATTATACATATAGTTACTAATGCGAGGTGCCCTGCTGCTCGCGTTTCCACCTGGTCGGTTTCGTTCGTTGACAGCATTCAGCGCGCCGGCAGATTTATGCAACATTATTGGAAGCTATTTTTGCGACTGTCGCACATGGTTCAGTTTCGCAGTTTGCTTACTGCCGGTCGTACCTATAGTTCCCAACCATAATGATGAAGAGGCTCGACTCGAGGAGGAAATAGGTCATCAACATGAAACCATAGAGAAGAAAAGACAATGCTGCGCGATGTAACGATGTAACTGTATCCTAACAAACCACACTGTCGCGTCGTCGGGTAGCAGATGTATGCATACAATTTGTCGCTTCCCAATAGTGCCATTATTTCGATCTGTGTTCCACTTAAATCTGGATCAAGGATACTCCATTGGATGAACATTAAGGGACACCAACGGAGGGCAAGTGGCAATTAAGTGCATATAAATTGGAAACAGTTACTCGGTTTGAGCTGGTCTTTCTCTTTCCAGCAATGGTACAGGTAATGTCACGAAGCATGGTGGAAAAGGTAGAATTCTTTTGATAAGTTTCCTCTTTCGGTGTGTTATTCGTACGGAGTCGAGAGTCTGCTTACAGCTATAGAAACTTAATATATCCGCCTCGAAAAGCGTGTGCTGAATTGCGCTCACGTCAGTCATCACCTTCAGTCAAATCTGAGACCAACGACGTCAATGCTGGGTGATCGATTTCTGTCGAAGTCGAGGTAGAAGTCAGGGTTTACCATTAGCAATGGGGGAAAGTGACCGTGGATCCCCAGTTATCTTCGCTCATGTAATTCCGTTTTCAATTTCGCAAATTCGTAGAAGGTACAGTTTCAGACCACTGTTATGAGAATTGTCTCCTTCCCGTTAGTTGCCAAAGCACAGAGATTTAGTGCTAATCACTGATACTAAAACAAGATTGACACAATCCTCCAACGGTCGAAAGCTGTCCTGGCCACGTCCTTGCGACAACTGAGGGATGGGAAAGAAAATTGAGTTGCACACAGGCATCCCGAGTTGCAGGCACCCCAAGCAGGAGAAAATATCTGCAGAATGCCAAACTGAGATATGCAAAACCCAATAAATACGACCTGAATGAGGTATTGAGGAGCCCTGTATAAGAGGAAAAATAACTAAAATAATAATTGGTGTGTGCTCTACGAATACCATAGGTATTGCAAAACCTCAATAATAACCGACGATTTTGCCATCCCGAGCATGAGAAAATAGCTAAATAATACCAAACTCAGGTATGGAAAACCGAATACCTACAACCTAAATGAGGTATTAAGAAGCCCTGCATAAGAAGTAAAATACCTAAAATAATAACTGGTGTGTATTCTGTGCATAAAACGTGAATCAGGTATGGTAATACCTTAATAAACGGCGATTAGTCATTTTTCCATAATTGAATAATTGAGGCAGTCCTCAACAGCAAACGAATAACTCGTTGAGGTATTTTATCAAAACCTACAAAACACCAAAATAAGTTATTTTCAATACCTGGGTAACCGATCAATACTTTGTCTTGGTATGACACCTGACATTGCACAGTGTTTTATTTTGCCGATTTCGTGCGCTTTTTTAATAACGCTTCAACCGTTGATTTTTGCGATATAGTTTCTTCGGAGAAATTTCTACATAAGACAAGGCGCTTCTTTAGACATAAGAAGTTGGATGATCAATCCACGTATAAGTGAGATGAAAAAAATATTTTTTTTTTAAATGCAGATAGACGTTTGATGTCTTAGGCAAAGTTGTGCAAAATGCAATTTTAAACAACTTTGTTGAAGACGTCATAATGCTAAATCTCATACTTTACGAGATATATAGAGTTGTATGTGCATCCCATTTATTGTGAATGTAAACGTCAACGGCTTGATGCTGAGTTACTGTGTTGTATATATGGACGGAAGCTTCTATGCAAGCCCTGTGCCAATGAATCTGGCGAACTTAATCCACTTGTACATGCTGTGCGAGCAGCTTCTATGCCACCTAGTCATAGCTCTTTTCTTGACTCCAATGTAACCACTAGCTGAATAACATCTTGAGAAGGCGCTTTTTCAGCCTTTTCACAGTTGTTAAATAATAGTTATACGGCATCCCCAAATTAATCGATTAAATATAATTAGGTTATGGATACCGTGACGCAATACATGTGGAACTGGAATCCTCGCTATTAAAATTGAATAATTAAAGTACTTGCCGCTACTTGGAATCGAACTCCCGATCTCCGTATCCACTGGTCCCGATGATGTCCTCGCTGCCACACTGCTATATATAAATAGCACAGAAAATAGCCCGTTTTGTTTTACTCCAGACAAGGCTTCATAATTGTGCTACAAGAAACCTTACCCAACTTCATCTTGCTGCAAAAGCTTGTGAAACGTCAAACGCAATAATGTGTACATTGAACAAGCTGTGTGGTTGCGCCAGCAGGTTCTTCGTCACAGCTTCTAGCTGAAAGAGTGTTCTTTGAACAGCTACAAAGCGCTGCTGTTGTGTGTATTTGGCAACATTACAAAATGTACTGTATAAAAGCAGCTGTTGTATTGACTGGGACTCTTACTCGATTTGCACATCTTCCGGCAAATCTTCCGGCAAATCTTCCGGCATTGAATTAAAGTGCAATAAAAGCAACCCAAATAATTTACAGCACATAGATGGATAGCTGTAAAGAATTTGTGTTGTAGCTATATATCCCGCTTAAAGTTTGTTTTGACAATAATGTTTACATTTGACAAGCCGTGTTGGTATGCCAACAGTTTCTTTATTACAGCTTCTAGCTGTAATGAAATCGCATAACGGCCTTCAAAGCGCTGCTGGTTTTGGGATTTGTCAGTATAACGAATTGACTGTATAGTAGCAGCTGTTTTGTTAGTGGGGACTCCTATTCGATTTGCTCAAGTTTTCACATCTTCCGAGAAATCTCCCGGAGTTGGAATAGAGTGGAGTAAAGGCAACCCCAGTGACAAGCGATGGATTTCTGAAAACAGAGTTTGGTAGCTGTATGGTGCTTGTTTTGCAGTCGTTTTGATTTTATTCAGCGTTGACTGCTTTTATTCGATGGTTACACAACAGAAAGCAAATGACTAAAGCTTATAGCGCTGAAAATGTTAGTTGGGAGATTCTTCTTCACAGCTTCTAGCTGAAAGAGTGTTCTTTAAACGGCTACGAAGCGCTGCTGTTTTGTGTTTTGACAACATTACAAAACGTACTGTATAAAAGCAGCTGTTGTAGTGGCTGGGATTCTTAAGTACTCGATTTGCACATCTTCCGGCAAATCTTCCGGCATTGAATTAAAGTGCAATAAAAGCAACCCAAATAATTTCACAGCACAGACATGGATAGTAGACTGGTCCAAATGCAAAAATGTCGAAAAATTCCACGGGGCACCCTCTAGAATCGTGCCTTTGGATGAGAAGAACAATCTGTGAAAGATTCAGCTCAATCGGTTGAAAACTGAGCTGGCGCAAATGAGTTTAAGGTTTGTATGGGATGTTCAGTCCAAATATATGGGAAATTGGATGACCTCCAGTCTCTCATTCAGCACGCCGGTTTGGCGAGTTCGATTTGGCTCAGAATTGAAAGAATGATAATTGATACCCCAAAGAACAACTTTGTAGAAGATCATATCATGATAAAACTTAATTTAGTTGCGGTTTCGACCAAGGAAAGCAGGATGAGGACATCTTCTCCCGTTTACTCTCGGTTGTTATATGCAGCACGTGTTTGTCGGTCGTAGCTTGCGCGCTACATCATAGGCAGCTATGTAATTCTCCATTGTCTCGATACACATCCACGTGTGTGAGCGATGGAAATGAAGGACAACATCCCTACTAACAAAAGTAGCTGCATAAAAGCTTATAGAGCAAACGCTTTTGGAAGAAAGCTCGTTTAAGCTCTTATACAGCAAAAATGTTAGTTGGGATAGGCGCCTGTGATGTAGTGCGCAAGTTTCGAACGAACAACACGTGCTGCATGTAACAGCTGAGTGTAAACTGGGGAAGATGTCCTCATTCTGCTTTCGTTGGCTGAAACCGCAACTAAATTTAGTTTGATCGTGATATGGTCTTCTACAAAGTTGTTCATTAGGATATCAACTACGATTCTTTCAATTCTGAGCCAAATCGAACTCGCCAAACCGGCGTGGTATATGAGAGACTGGAGGTCATCCAATTTCCCATATATTTGGACTGAACATCCCATACAAACCTTCAACTCATTTGAGCCAGCTCAGTTTTCAACCGATTGAGCTGAATCTTTCACAGATTGTTCTTCTCATCCAAAGGCACGATTCTAGAGGGTGCCCCATGAATTTTGAAAACTTTTTTTTTCGTGTTATACAAATGTGGGCCGGTCTAATGGATAGCTGTAAAGAATTTGTGTAGTAGCTATATATCCCGCTTAAAGTTTGTTTTGACAATAATGTTTATATCCGACAAGCCGTGTTGATAAACAAACAGTTTCTTTATTACAGCTTTACGGCTAGAAGCTGAAATCGCATAACGGCCTTTAAAGCGCTGCTGGTTTGGGGATTTGTCAGTATAACGAATTGTACTGTATAGTAGCAGCTGTTTTGTTAGTGGGGACTCCTATTCGATGTGTTCAAGTTTTCACATCTTCCGGGAAATCTCCCGGAGTTGGAATAGAGTGGAGTAAAGGCAGCCTCAGTGACAAGCAATGGATTTCTGAAAACCGAGTTTGGTAGCTGTATGGTGCTTGTTTTGCAGTCGTGTATTAGCTTATGATTTATATTTGACTAGCTTTCCTTTTATTCAGCGTTGACTGCTTTTACTCGATGGTTACACAACAGAAAGCAAATGACTGAAGCTTATAGCGCTGAAAATGTTAGTTGGGATGACCCCTAGAAATCATATATTTCATCATAACTTTTTACCGGGACTTTTTAAATTTTTTGCGTCTTCTACAAAGTTGTTTGTGACGGAATTACTATACCGCAGTGGGATACCCGGTAGTCACCAAACAAGACTTTCACAGGAATTTCGCTTTCCAGAAGAAGACACACCCGATATTTCTTTAATACTTTAATAATAAACACTTTATTCAGTCCTTAACACGTAACTCGTAAACATCTGCTCTTCGTCCTCTTCCGATCACAACAACACAGCTTATCGCGCCAACATTGACAGCTGACGAAGCTATGAGGGGTTGGACACCTCTCTATAATAATCCTCCCAACCGCGAGGGGTTGTACACTACCTAATCTCCAACAGTTTGGAGTGTAAAAAAACATGTTTTTGCTGAACATCGTAAAACGCTAGCTTTTGAAATAACAAAGTTATTTACAAATTTCTGATTTTTATAGGGTAACTTTGGAGAACCGTTTCGAATAATAAAACAACTATATTTCTACTATATGAAAATGGCTTAAACTTTTGTATACAAGTGTATCCTTTATGTGTCATGGTAAATAAACAAACAATTATCAAATATTGAAATTATTTAATAACTTCTTAATTTAACGAGATAGAATGTCGCAATGTTCAGCAAAATTGCGTATTTTTGTATGCTCAACAACTGTTGCGTACAGTTTCAGTACGCTTGTTGCTGAGTTGAACTGGTGACAAAGAAGCAAGAGTAAAATGCATAAGCGGTGGCGCGAAGGCCGACGGTGCCTATGATTTTACGACTCGGCAGTGTCGTTTAGTCCGTGAACGAAATAGGACCTGCACTCCCGTTAGGAGCTACGTCTGTCGCGAGAGCAAATACTACATTGTAAGATAAAATATGTAATATGAATTCATGTAATAATAGTTTAATAAATTTGCAGTATTGAAGCTGCTCGAAATAGAGGCTGCTGTCGATGGGTGGTTTAGTTCCGCGGCAAAGCGTCCCTAACAACTTTTTAGAACATGAAACAAAATGTAGAAAATCGTGGTAAAAAGCTTATGATTATTTTAACGAGTTATGAAAATGAACTTATTAAAAAATCACTCAGAAATTTATTTTTATAATAACTTTGAATCCAGAATTTTTACATTATTTGTGTGTTCTGCAAAGTTGTTGATCATATAAAAATACACAATTTTGTTGAACATTAGGACATTTTATCTCGTTAAATGACGAAGTTATTAAATAATTTCAATATTTGATAATTGTTTGTTTTTCTACCATAACCCATAAAGAATACACTTGTATACAAAAGTTTAAGCCATTTTCATATAGTAGAAATATAGTTGTTTCATTATTCGAAACGGTTCTCTGCGCCATTTTGCGCCAAAAGAAGTTAGACGAGTTCAAAGTTACCCTATAAAAATCAGAAATTTGTAAATAACTTTGTTATTATAAAAGCTAGCGTTTTTCGATGCTCAACAAAAACATGTGTTATTACATTCCAAACAACTTTGTAGAAGACGCAAAAAATGTAAAAAATCCCGGTAAATATTTATGATGAAATATATGATTTGTAGGGGTTATGCACAAACAACGCTACATATCTTGTAAAGTATGGGATTTAGCATTATGACGTCTTTGACAAAGTTGTTTAGAATTGCATTTTGCACAACTTTTTCCGAAAACATCAAACGTCTATCTGCATTTTTTTAAAAAATATTTTTTTTATCTCACTTATAGGTGGATTAATCATTCAACTCCTTATGTCAAAAGATGCGTTTTGTCTTATGTAGAAACTTCTCCGAAAAAACTATATCGCAAAAATCAACGGTTGAAGCGTTATTAAAAAAGCGCACGAAATCGGCAAAATAAAACGCTGTGCATTGCGCGCTTCAGCATACCAAAAATTTTGATATTTGGTACCAAAATCAGGTATCATACCAAGGCAAGGTGGCACGGTAAAGGCTGGGTATGCTGCGCAATTCAGATCCCATTGTGATCCACTAGCCTCTGCCCAGCAACTCCTATCCCTACCTCCTCGCGGTACCGGCCGGAAACTATGAGCAACCTTAGGGAAGATCGGGTAACCAACTCCGGTGGGAACTTTGGTCGTAGGCTCACAGGGAAGGGGGGGTTTGCTTCGGCAAACCTGAGCGTCTGTTCTCCAGGAGGAGCGGCTCACAACAGCGTCTGATCCCCATGTTAGGGGCGGCTGATCTACGTCCGAATGCCAGGGAAGGAATCTAAGCTCAACTGTGCACTATGCTCCTCCGGAAAGTAGG
>NC_085138.1:77739839-77764839 GCF_035046485.1 Aedes albopictus | reverse complement strand
TCCTTTGTTTTTCGTAGGATGAAAATGGGAGCCACATGCTTAAGAAGGGAACCAATACCCTATGTAAGGCAATCTAAATGTAATAGAAAGTACACACTTAGAAATTCTAAAATTTGCACGAATCAGAATCACCCAAGAACGTAAACGTTTTCAAGGCGGAATCACAAATTGGACTCAATTTTACGCGCATCATGTAAGTGCTGGTTGGTTGCGTTAGATTTTAACAAATTCGTTTTACCGGAAACGTAGAATTAGTATCACGTTCATCAGCCACCTTCTAACTCAGTGAATTAGCCGAGAGGTAAGAGATGTGGCTCACGACCAACCAGTGTTCGAATCTATGCATGACAGTATTTTACTTTTCTATGTTTTATCTGTCAAATCGGTTCTAGCGATTGCTAAACGCGTAAAAAAAAAGTTTTTTTTTTGGGGTGTCTTGAAAGACGTAAATTTACATGTTTTAACCTCTAAATTTGTGTTTTTGAAGATGCTCGTATATGTCAGGTTCAGGACACTTAATATTAACTTAATTATTACATGATATTTTCCATGTGTTATATTACCGTTCAGATTTTGAATTTAGTCAACCCAGTTTTCAGCGACTCTGCCTTAAGTGTTATTTTATATGTTGCAACTTTGTTTTTTTTTTTGAACGAGGTCTACCCCAATCGAGGAGTTGACCCCAAACTTTTGAGCGAGAGTGTAATTGTGTAATACTGTGCAGATAAGGAACGTATCAGAGTTGTAAGCTCTGTGTGGTGGACGAAAGGGAGTCCTATCTGATGGTGGTGACAATGGGAAGTGTCGTTGAACAGATAATCGTTGAATTGAATTGGTCAACTATGCTCAATTGATGAACCGTTCTATCGAACTTGTGGGGGCCCGTTGACATGCATAAGTTTTATAGAAGAATGCTCAGTCATCAAAATAAAGTCAAGTCATAAAGTCATACGCTTTTTGATTTTGGCATTGCTTTTTTTAACTAACTTATTTATTTGGGGCTCAGTCGCGTTTAACACTATGCGCTTTGTATTGTATGTACAAATTTCGGCATTGCTAAATTGAAAGTGAATTCTAGTTTATGAAATTATAGTGTGATTTTATATCTAGGTATTTTCTGTTTCATAATATCCGTAAAACATCCACAGTTTCGACCAGAGTAAGGGAAATTCTGTTCCGCTTCCGAGAACATAAACAAAGTTTACAAGTTGTATGTCTTTTTGCCTTTCTCGTACACTAAGTGTACTGGGAAGGCAATTACATATGTTCACTCCAAAAATGACTTTTTTGATAGGAGGTCCGGAGAATCGAGTCACTTATACAAATCAACTCAGCTCAACGAGTTGAGGTGATGTCTTTTTTTTCTCTTATAAACCATAGGGGGAGAATCTGCTTAACAGACACCCTAACAAGAAGGTTAAGGTAGTGTGGGGCTAAGGCCGTCTTCTTCAACAACAGTTAAAGCCAAGACCAGTGCTGTCATGCTAAAATCAGAGCTGGTTACCCAAGTTTTCAAAATAGCTGCGCCCCTTATGATGCTACGCCCCCATATAAATAATTCAAGCATTGCGCTCAATTTAACTATTTTGCTGTTCCCAAAATAAAGCAAACAAGACAATTTTCCCGCTCACAAAAAAGTGTTAGTCTTGGATGTTAAAATTGCGCTCATCTTATACCAAAAAATGATAATAGATTTTTCAGTTCCCAAAATATAAAGTGGCTATCTCAGATTCGAAAACAGCTGTCATCGTAAATCAATAACAATGTGAAAATTCCTTCGCTTTTCAATGAGCTGCGATCTCAGTCGTAGAAATTCCCTCAAAATATATCATTAACAATGTAATATATGAAATTACGGATTTATATGATTTTGTTTGGACAAGTTTAATCATATTTGAAAAATAATAGTGTAATAGTTTTCAATTTATCAAATTTGTTGGTCGGAAAAAAATACATACCGTCAAATGGGGTAACTTGCAACACTTTTCGACTTTGAAGCAATATCATTGAAAATCTAAACATTTGAAACATCCTGTGAAGCATCGTGTACGCTAATTACCCCGAGTAGAATACTATGCAGCACTTGGTTTACCAAAATACGTTGCCATCTAATCAGGAGGTGCGAAATACATGCTTGTTGCAAGTTTCCCCATCTGTGGGGTAACTTGCAACATAGGACATGAAGCTAAGTTAGCTATCATTAAACAGCACTAACATTCTAGTATTTAGTCGTATTGTAAATTTTGGATGTTATGCATGAAACATACCATGAAAAGATGTACACTAACCAATTGACATACAATTTTTCATGAAAGGATTGATATTTTTGCAAGCGAGAGTATGTCGTTTAGCAACAGGTCTCACGTCCCTCAAACACAAAATATATATATATGATTCTCGTGACTTAGCACTCATTACAAAATGTCAACAATGATTATTGCCATTTCTTGAAAAGGTAGAGTGAGTCATCTTCAAGTAGTTTTCAGTTTGAAGTGGTATTTGGCAATTTCAGCTAAATTAACATGATTGAAACACACCTATTCTACTTTGTAAATGTCAAACTCGCTAATTTGTGCATTAAACTGAAATAATTTACTCCATCCATTCAGAATTGATGTTGGTGATTGCTTTACAGCGTTCATAAACAAAAATTGAACTTTTAACATGATGAAACATGAATGAAACTTCAAAATGTGGTATTTCCTAACAATGTTTGAAGGTCACGTGCAAAAAAAATGTAAAAATGAATTGTCATTTGAAAATAACCGCGTTACGTAATCAATAAATGATCCATTTCGGTTATTTCTGTCAAATATATCGTGAAATGAAGATAAATAATAGAAGGTTTCGTCAAATTCAACTGTTGCAAGTTACCCCATAGTGGTTGTCGAATATAATAATGATTTTTTGCATTACTTAGTCGATAAGTTTATCAAACTTTTATCGTTTAGCTAAGCTTACTATTAGGTACCCTAACTGCAAGCAAGGTCATCAGACTTATCGCACTTACCATAAGGGAGAGGTCAAGCATGATTTTCATACTTGTTTTTATGGCTTAAAATGAGCAATCCGTTTTAACAGTGTAGCTAAACCATAAACAAAGAAACAAAGCTAATTTTTATACTAAATCGATCTTTGATACACATAATCTCTCTAACCGAAACAGTAGGGCATACTAGTTTTCATTATTATTAGAAAGTGCTTCACATTTAGTGTATGTCATCGTGTTGCAAGTTACACCGCTGTTGCAAGTAACCCCGTTTGACGGTATCATAATTCAAAGATAAGTGGTGTAATAGCTGCAAACTTCATAAAATAAAAAAAAAAACTAGTGGTGATATCAGATGAAAAACTTGCACTCATAATATCAAGTAGAATGTGACAAATTCTAATTCAATTTAACTATATTCTATTTATACTAGAAAATTGCTCTCATCGCAAATTGATAAAAATGTGAGAATGTCAGTCTACCCATTTAAAATAAAGGATTTGCAATTTAAGATGATAAAATATATTATCTAATTGAAAACATTGAGACAATTTTGAAGTACTTAAACAAAATAAACGAGTTTGAATGTTAGATGAGACCATTGCGCTCTTCATACATTAAAAACAGAAATTAATTTGTCGGCTCCCCAAAATAGAAGCGGCGATCGAGGCGGCGATCTTATATTCATAAAACTTCACTCATCGGATAGCCATATGAAACTTCGTCGCTCTTTATAATAAAAGAGTCGCGTACTTAGTTGGAAAAATGTTGCTGTCATATTAAATAGATAATTTGAAAATTGCGCTCATCAAACATGTAAAAATGTTCGCTCTCCTCATAATATTGAAAAAAAACCGAAAACTGAAACGATTTCTGTTAACTGGCCAAAAGAGAAAAAACTTTCGCTAACTTAGAAAAATTTGACCTACCCTAATACGTTAACTACTTTGAATTACCCTAATGAACTAGATGTAACTTGTTTTCCTTTCCAAGTAAACTTACACTACCACAACTATAGACAACCTGTGTAACCCAGTCAGAATAGAAATAAAATGAGTCTATTAGCCTGTGTACACACAGCATATGCTGTCAAAATTCCTTTGGCTTTTGACTTATACTGCTAGCTCTGTTTAGGTGCTATCCTGCTCACTCATACAAGAATTTTGAACACAGTGCTCGCAGTAAAAGTCAAAATCTCACAGCATGCAGAGGCTAATTGCAAACAGTAAAGCTGTTCGGGCGCGTTCTTTCGTTATTTCTCCCCGTCCGAATAATTCCCCGCGAGTTGGAAGTCCGCCATATTCGAAGTCCGCTGCGAAACCCTCGAAGGCCGGTTCCCGAGATTTGGTCGGTTGTGAGCTGTGACCGGGACCGGAAAAAAATCTGGATTTTACATGGTCCTTCGGCTCGGATTTTCGGTTCGGTCGTTTTCCCGGTATGCAAAAGTGCAAATTCGACCGACTCGTGTTACTGTGAAATTCAGTGTTTGGACGAAAAAGTGATCAGTGAACCACTCGGCAGTTTTTCTTCCCTTCTGTTGGTTCTGTTTCAATTACCAAGCGGTGTATGTTCTCTCGTCGAGTCGCATGTTTCACGAAGGAACACAAAGAGGATACTCCGATATAAACAAGCTGCGGCGATGAGCGGGTATCGCTAAGTGTAACACTTACCGATGATCGCTCATCGTTGGCTTGGGGCAACTGTGAATAATCGTTATTTTCATAAGTGTTTAATGCGTTTTCGCTTTAAAAACGTGAAATACTATTTAATTTAACTGTATTCATGACGTTGCAGGTTGTGTAGTCACAATAAAAAAATAATTATGGCAATAAAATATTCTTACCGAATGCATCGCTTTCATTAGCGTCATCGAGCATCTTCTCTCTTGATTGCGCTCTCGTTTCGAACCGGGCAAGAGAATGAACAGCATTTCGGGGAGCGTTCCCGAGCATGTTGGTTCATGAAATGTTACATTCGCGAATATATCACTTGCTGAGCATGGACCATTCAGTGGTTCGCGATAAAAATCCACACACTGCTGTGAAATTACGCCAAGGATTGGCTGACACCGACAAGGTGTAGTGAAATTGAATCCTCCACATAAAATTGTGCGAGAAACGGTGAAAAAAGTGCGAAAGTGGCTAAAAATCGACGAAATTCGGTCGATATCCGAAATTGCGCAGTGAAATTTCTCGAAGCGCCACCGAAAGAAAAGAGAAGTTCAAGGGCGGCCATCTTGTGCCGAGAAATTTCCACGAGATTCAGCCAGGTTTCAGAGTGTGTGAGTGAAGGAGATCCAACTTGGATCACGAAGTACAGTGCCAGTGTATTGTGGGGAAAGAAAGCAGAGAAGATACGGCACTTGTGAGTGTCTTTAGTGGTGGCTACCCCGACCACTGCGGCTGAGTGGTACAGGCCATCCAAGTGAGAAGAGAATAGTGCGCCGTTCAGTTGTTGCTGTGTATTCCCCACGCAGACCGAGGATTATTTGCGTGTATGCTACCTGCGCTGCTGCTATATGCGTCGGCGAGAGCAGAGCAAAGAGCGAACTGCCGTTCGTTTGCTCGCGTTTCATTTTCCACGCTGTTCCCGAGGATTCTCTGCCAGCCAGCCACAACAGGGATCGACTGCTGCTGCCGTCATTGAGTGAGTACCTACGCTGCTTCTTTATCATTGCACACGACTCGCGTCGTGGTTCGCTAACCCGTGCCGTTGTCGTCGGCGTCGGTGAGGTACGACTGTTCGTCGTCTCGTTTAGTCGGTTCGGTTGGTCGAGCCTATTGGGGACTACGAAGGTTGATGAGCCGGGAAACACTCTTTCTTCCTACGGGGTTTCTTATGGGAGTATGAGTGAAAAAAAAAGCAAAAAATCTTCTTTCCTTCACTTTCTCACAGAAAACCGCAAACAAAATCATCACCTTCGTAGTCCCCAATTGCTGGCACGGAAAGAAATTCGTTTCGTTTCGACTATCGCGCTGAGCCACCGTAAAGACAATGATTAAGGTTGAGGGTGATAAACAAGCAGATGTCCTGAGCCGGGTTCCTGATTTCCACTTTTTATCTTCTTCCACATTCGAAGACAGTCAGCAGCGAACGGTTGTCGCTTTAGTTCGTGTGTATGCTTGTCAGCGACGACAGCAAACTCCGGCGAACGGTGGAAAGCCACACTTGGAAATTACTCATTCGTCAACATTCGCATCGCAAGCGAATGCGATTCGTGAGTGATGCGATTGATATTGTGCATACGAATATTGGATGTTTTCGAATTATTTTCTTTGCTAATCTAGCATTTCAACAACAATACAGTAAAAATGTACAGGGGATACTCAAAACAACTGGGACAGGTAAAATTTTCACTTGTCAAAAAATGTTCAATTCGCTGTAAATTTTTGAAAAGGGCATCAAATATTCTCAAATTTTCACTGTAAGTTCATCAACTAGTTGTGGAGAATTCCCAGAAGAAGTTCCTGGAGGAATTTTTGGAAGAATTTCTTGAGGATTAACTAAAAAAAATTCAAGAGAAATCCCTGGAGGAATTCCTGGACGAATCCCAGGAGGAATCCCTGGAGGTATTCCTGGAATAACGCCTATAGGAATTCCTGGGGGAATCCCTGGAGGAGTTCCTGTAGGAATTCCTGGAGGATTTCCTGAGAAATTCCTGGAGGAATACCTAGAGGTATTTCTGGAGGAAATTCTGGAGGAATCTTTGGAGGAATCCCTGGAGGAAGCCCTAGAGGAAGCCCTAGATGAATTACTGGAGGTATCCCTGGAGAAATCCCTGGAGGAATTCCTGGAGGAATACTTGGAAAAATTCTTGGAGGAACCCTGGAGAAATTCCTTAAGAAATCCCTGGAGAAATTCCTCGACGAATCGCTGGATGTATTCCTGGAGGAATCCCTGGACGAATTCCTTGAAGAAACCTTGGAGGAACTCCTGGAGCAATCGCTAGGGGAAATCCAGTAAGTATTCCTGGAGGATTTTCTGAGGACTTCCTTGAGGATTTCCTGTAGGTATTTTTGGAGAAATTCCTGTAGGAATGCTTGAAGGAATCCCTGGAGGTATTTTTGAAAGAATTATGATAATTAGCTTTATTAAGGACAGGGCCCCTATAGCCACAGCTATAAAGGCGTGGGTATTCAGTATGACCAAGCTGAGGGTGACGGGTTCGATTCCCGGTCAGTCCAGGATTTTTTCGTAAAGGAAATTTCCTTGGGCATAGAGTATCTTCGTGCCTGCCACACGATATACACATGCACAATGGTCATTGGCAGAGGAAGCTCTCAGTTAATAACTGTGGAAGTTCTCATAGAACACTAAGCTGAGTAGCAGGCTTTGTCCCAGTTGGGACTTTACGCCAAGAAGAGGAGGAGCTTTATTAAGGAAATTTTCAGCCCTTGGCTGGTCGATCTCCGGTTTTTTTGAAAGAATTCGTGCAGGATTTCTTGGAGGAAACCCTGGAGGAAGCCCTGGAGGAATTCCTGGAGGTATCCCTGGAGAAATTCATGAAAAAAAAATCCTTGGAGGAATACTTGAAAAAAAACCCCTAGAGAAATTCGTTAAGGAATCCCTGGAGAAAATCCTGGAGGAATCGATGGATGTATTCCTGGAGGAATCCCTGGAGGAATTGCTTAAGGAAACTTTGGGGGAATTCCTGGATGAATTCCTTAAGGAGTCCTTGGAGGAATTCCTGGAGCAATCCCTGGAGAAATTCCTTGAGGAATCCCTGTAGGAATTAATGGAGGAATTTCTGGAAGATTCCCTAGAGAAATCCCTGGAGGAAATCCTGGAGGAATCCATGACGAAATTCCTGGAGGAATCCTGGAAAAATTATTTAAAGATTCCCTGGAGAAATTCCTGGAAGAATCCCTGGGGAAATTCCTGGTGTAATTTCTTAAGGTATACTTGGAGGAATCCCTGGAGCAATTCCTGGAGGTATTTCTGGAAGATCCCCTGGAGGAGCCCTTGGCGAAATTTCTGGAGGCGCCCTGGAGGAATTCCTTAAGGAATCCCTGGAGAAACTCCTGGAGGAATCCCTGGAGAAATTCCTGGTGGAATTCTTGGAGGTATTCCTGGAGGAATCCTTCAGGTATCAGTAGGTCGGCTCCAGAGGCACGTTCTCCTCCATTTGGGAATTTCCTGAGGAATTCCTGGAGGAATCCCTGCAGGTATTTTTTAGAGGAATCCTTGCAGGAATCCCTGGAGGAAGCCCAGGAGGAATCCCTGGAGGTATTTTTTGAAGAATTTCTGGAGGAACCCCTGGGGGAATCCCTGGAGGAAGCCCAGGAGAAATTCCTGGAGGTTATTTTTGGAGGAATTCTTGGATGAATCCTTGGAGGAATCCCTAGAGAAAGCCCTGGGGGAATTCCTTGAGGAATCCCTGAAGGAGTTTCTGGAGGAATCCTTGCATGAATTTTTTGAGGAATCCCTGGAGAAATTGCTGGGGGAACCATTGAGAAATTCTTGGAGAAATCCCTGACGAAACTCCTGGAGGAATATTTGGAGAAATTTCTTCCGGAATCTCTGTAGGAAATCCTGGAGGAATGCCTGGGGGAATTCCTGAAAGAATCCCAGGAGGAATCCCTGAAGGTATTTCTGGAGGATAGCCTGGAGGAATTCCTCCAGGAACCCCTTGAGGCATTCCTGGAGGAATGTCTGGAGAAATTCCTGGAAGAATCCTTGGAGAAATTCTTGAAGGAACTCTAGAGAAATTCCTGAAGACATTCCTGGAGGAACCCTGGAGGTATTCCTGGTGGAATCGCTGGTGGAGTTCCTTGAGGAATCCTTGGAGGAATTACTGGGACAATTCCTTGAGAAATTCCTGAAAACCTGGAAGAACTCCTGGGGGAATGCCAGGAGGAATGCCTGGTGGAATTCCTGGAGGAATCCCTAGAGAAATTCCTGGAGGAATCCCTTGAGGAATTTCTGGATGATTCCCTGGAGGAATCCCTGGAGGTAGCCCTGGAGGAATTTTAATTCCTTAAAGAATCCCTGGATAAATTCCTGAAGAAGTTTCTTGAGGAATCCCTGCGGAAATTCCTGGAGGAATCTCTGGACGAATTCCTAAAGGTATCTGGAGGAATACTTGGAAGTATTTTTGGAGGAATTCGTGTAGAAATTTCTGGAGGAATCGCCGGAGAAATTCCTGGAGGAATCTCTTGAGGAATCGCTGGAGGAATGCTTGGACGATTTTCTGGCAGTTTCCCAGGAGCAATCCTTGGGGGTATTCTTGGAGGAATCTGTGGAAAAATTCCTGGAGGAATCCCTGGAGAAATTCCTAGAGGAATCTCTGGAGAATTTTTGGAGGGATCTTCGGAAGAATTCCTGGAGGAATCCCTCGAGGAATCGCTGGAGGAATTCCTGAAGGAATGCTTGGATGATTTCTTGGAAGAATCCCTGAAGTTTTTTATTGAGGAATTCCTGGAGGAATCTCTGGAGGAATTCCTGGAGGAATCCTTGCAGAAAAGAATGCGAATCTTCACAAGAATCAACGATTTTTTTTTCTCATAAATTCCGATTTTTTTCTCATTAGTTGCCGAAGAAACGTTCAAAATAATATACGAATATTTTCCCGAATTATGCCGAAAGAATCCCTCAACATAATGTAAGATGAATTTGCAAAGTAATTGCTGGAGAAATCCCTCAAAAAAAATTATGAAGGAATTTCTAAAAATTGCCTAAAATAAATTTCAAATTATTTTTCGGAAGAGTTTTTAAAGAAATTTTCAAAAGTAGGTACTTCTGAAAGGATTTTATAATTATTGCTGAAAACGTTGTCGCAGGAAAGTTGAAAATAATGTCTGGAAAATTCTGAAAATATTGAATAAATTCGCGGAAGAATTGCTTAATGAATTCCCAAATAAATTGCCAAAAGAATTATTGATGAATTTGACAAAATAACTTTAAAACGATTTACGACAATATTTGTTAAATATTGCCGCAGGAATTTCAGAAATTGCTGTTGAAATAATTATATTATTTCCCGAAGAAACTTATAAAGGAACTACGAATAATTCCTCCAAATACTACCGCTGGAATTTCTATAAAAATTGCCAAATAAATTTCCCAAAAAAATATTTAAGCGTAGAATAAGCTTTAAGTTGAAATAACATAAAATAAAAACCAAAAATGATTTCGAGAATTTTGAATAAACTTCTAAAAGAATTCACAAATAAGTTTTCCGATCAAATTTATATAAAATAATGTCGAAGAGAAAATAATTGTTCTTGGACTTTTTATGGGAATTTCCGAATTCCATACCATATTCATATTTATTATGGTTATAATAAGTGATTGCAGGCGACGAAAGGTACAAAACCCCTGGAATTCCGGCAGCTGTCTCCGATTGACTATCGCGGAAACCCTCCATACCGAGCTTGACGGTGTTCCCTCTGATGGTCACATTGTCCAAAAACCTCCGAATTCACCTCCAACACTCTTGATTTGCAAAATCATGATGTTGGATGTGTCGCAAGCCAGGTTTCGTAATTGTTCGGGAAAAGGCCCAGGTTCCGGAAACATCCAGGATGGTGGTCAATATGTCCAAAAATTTCTGAATATTCCTCCCAAATACTTGATTTGCGACACTATGTAGAATGGGACATGACAAATGTGTTTTTTTAAAATTATGTTATGCAAAATGTCAGGTGTCAGGAACTTGCGAAATGTGTCTCCTGAAGGCACCCCAAACGTGACCCAGAACATCCGAAACCAGAACCAGGTAATCCCAATTTACTCAAACAATGCATTTGCAATAATAAAACGATAATTGAACACATTTGCAATCTTTTTCCATGTGTTTCTCACAAATAATCAGTGATTAAAAGGAAGTTGGTCCATTTTTGACCCTATTTGACCCCCCTTCAATAACTCAAACCCCAAGAATTAAAAAACCATTTTGATATTTTTCCATGCAACTAGGGATGTAGCGCGGTCTTCATTCCAAATTTTGTAAATATCGGTTGAAAAATGAAGTCACGGCGATTTTCTGAAATTAAATTTCTAACTATGACCAAAACGGGTTAATCAAAGGTTTTTCTTTCGAGTGGCATTGTTGTGTAGCTTATGGCAGTTGAACTGTTAACTCTATGGTAGATTTTTTCCGTAATTACACTGATAAAGGTTTTACTAGCAACCAAACTGCATAGTTCAAATGAGATTTTTCCATCTTTTAAAAATAGGCTGTGCATTCGAATTACACTGTTACGAAATAGTGGACCTTCCTTTCTTAGTCAAGTATATGGAATCATGAAACACATGGGAACAAATGCCCCAAATGGAAGATATTGTGGATTTACCGGCTACTTGTATTCTACCGGTCGCTTCAGTATGGCCTCCAAAGTAGCCGTTTTATAAAAAGAGTAACTTAAAAATAATTTTAAAATTTTTTTATTGTACACGCTATTCCTCGTTGCCACTAGCTACTCAGCGACATTCATTTTTTGACAATCAAGTTGATTTTTATATGAAAACGGCTACTTTGTAACGGTTACTTAAGTAACCGGTAGAATACAAGTAGCCGGTAAATCCACAATAACGTGCCTCTTTAGCCGGCCTTCCAATGTATATGAGTAGACATATAACTAATAAACGAAAGAAAAAATTATCAAAACTAATGATCAATTTGTTCGCGGGGTGACTGTGTTATGAAAATAAACAAAAAACATTAGAAAAACTGTGAAATTCTTATAAGCTTTATAAGAAGAGAGAAATTTAAAACCATCTCGATTAAACCAAGTGTCGTAGTGCAAGAGCCACAATTGAAATGGGCAATACAAGGTTTGCCGGGTCAGCTAGTGAATACATAAAAATAAAGACTCAGGGAACAAAAACTGTGTGCTAAAGTTTCCAACTGGTTTTTTATTTGTCAAGGACATGTATAAATTGGAACAATGCAAATGTACACACATTTTTCTGATTGGAAATTATTGCCAAGGAAAACAAATTTTAAACGCCCAAATGTATGCACAAGAAATCAACCGTATACAAGTTATAAGAAAAAGTTAATCATTTTCAATCCAACGACAGTATCGCAAACGTAACATGGACATGCATGAGGAGTACACAGGGTGTGAATTTACCATATATAATATACTAATGTTTCAGTTCAGTTCAGTGAAGTGAAGTGATCTGAAAATTTTTGAAGATGTGCAGCCAGCTGGTGGTAATAATAACATTACCCATTTCATTGGGAATTTTGAAATAAAGCGTTTTTGGCTTTAAAATAAAACTCCTCAGCGTTAATGCCCTGAGGGGGCGGTCCAGAATGTCGAATTGTTTAAAAATCCATATTCACTAAAACTGATGTGGTCAGGGCGTTAACAGTGTGCACCCAAAATAACCAAAATTGGCATTTTATAATATTTCGCTTCCCGAGGGGGCGGTCCAGAATGCCGAATTGTTTAAAAATCCATATTCACTAAAACTGATGTGGTCAGGGCGTTAACAGTGTGCACCCAAAATAACCAAAATTGGCATTTTATAATATTTCGCTTCCTGAGGGGGCGGTCCAGAATGCCGAATTGTTTAAAAATCCATATTCACTAAAACTGATGTGGTCAGGGCGTTAACAGTGTGCACCCAAAATAACCAAAATTGGCATTTTATAATATTTCGCTTCCCGAGGGGGCGGTCCAGAATGCCGAATTGTTTAAAAATCCATATTCACTAAAACTGATGTGGTCAGGGCGTTAACAGTGTGCACCCAAAATAACCAAAATTGGCATTTTATAATATTTCGCTTCCCGAGGGGGCGGTCCAGAATGCCGAATTGTTTAAAAATCCATATTCACTAAAACTGATGTGGTCAGGGCGTTAACAGTGTGCACCCAAAATAACCAAAATTGGCATTTTATAATATTTCGCTTCCTGAGGGGGCGGTCCAGAATGCCGAATTGTTTAAAAATCCATATTCACTAAAACTGATGTGGTCAGGGCGTTAACAGTGTGCACCCAAAATAACCAAAATTGGCATTTTATAATATTTCGCTTCCCGAGGGGGCGGTCCAGAATGCCGAATTGTTTAAAAATCCATATTCACTAAAACTGATGTGGTCAGGGCGTTAACAGTGTGCACCCATAATAATCAAAATTGGTATTTTATTATATTTTGCATCCTGAAAAAAAAAAATTTTTTTTTTGAACTGAAGAGCTGGTTACTCAGTGAGTAATTTGGAGTAACCACGATGACACCACTGCGCCGAGGGGGCGGTCCAGAATGCCGAATTGTTTAAAAATCCATATTCACTAAAACTGATGTGGTCAGGGCGTTAACAGTGTGCACCCAAAATAACCAAAATTGGCATTTTATAATATTTCGCTTCCCGAGGGGGCGGTCCAGAATGCCGAATTGTTTAAAAATCCATATTCACTAAAACTGATGTGGTCAGGGCGTTAACAGTGTGCACCCAAAATAACCAAAATTGGCATTTTATAATATTTCGCTTCCCGAGGGGGCGGTCCAGAATGCCGAATTGTTTAAAAATCCATATTCACTAAAACTGATGTGGTCAGGGCGTTAACAGTGTGCACCCATAATAATCAAAATTGGTATTTTATTATATTTTGCATCCTGAAAAAAAAAATTTTTTTTTTGAACTGAAGAGCTGGTTACTCAGTGAGTAATTTGGAGTAACCACGATGACACCACTGCGCCGAGGGGGCGGTCCAGAATGCCGAATTGTTTAAAAATCCATATTCACTAAAACTGATGTGGTCAGGGCGTTAACAGTGTGCACCCATAATAATCAAAATTGGTATTTTATTATATTTTGCATCCTGAAAAAAAAAAATTTTTTTTTTGAACTGAAGAGCTGGTTACTCAGTGAGTAATTTGGAGTAACCACGATGACACCACTGCGCCGAGGGGGCGGTCCAGAATGCCGAATTGTTTAAAAATCCATATTCACTAAAACTGATGTGGTCAGGGCGTTAACAGTGTGCACCCAAAATAACCAAAATTGGCATTTTATAATATTTCGCTTCCCGAGGGGGCGGTCCAGAATGCCGAATTGTTTAAAAATCCATATTCACTAAAACTGATGTGGTCAGGGCGTTAACAGTGTGCACCCAAAATAACCAAAATTGGCATTTTATAATATTTCGCTTCCTGAGGGGGCGGTCCAGAATGCCGAATTGTTTAAAAATCCATATTCACTAAAACTGATGTGGTCAGGGCGTTAACAGTGTGCACCCATAATAATCAAAATTGGTATTTTATTATATTTTGCATCCTGAAAAAAAAAAATTTTTTTTTTGAACTGAAGAGCTGGTTACTCAGTGAGTAATTTGGAGTAACCACGATGACACCACTGCGCCGAGGGGGCGGTCCAGAATGCCGAATTGTTTAAAAATCCATATTCACTAAAACTGATGTGGTCAGGGCGTTAACAGTGTGCACCCAAAATAACCAAAATTGGCATTTTATAATATTTCGCTTCCTGAGGGGGCGGTCCAGAATGCCGAATTGTTTAAAAATCCATATTCACTAAAACTGATGTGGTCAGGGCGTTAACAGTGTGCACCCAAAATAACCAAAATTGGCATTTTATAATATTTCGCTTCCCGAGGGGGCGGTCCAGAATGCCGAATTGTTTAAAAATCCATATTCACTAAAACTGATGTGGTCAGGGCGTTAACAGTGTGCACCCAAAATAACCAAAATTGGCATTTTATAATATTTCGCTTCCCGAGGGGGCGGTCCAGAATGCCGAATTGTTTAAAAATCCATATTCACTAAAACTGATGTGGTCAGGGCGTTAACAGTGTGCACCCAAAATAACCAAAATTGGCATTTTATAATATTTCGCTTCCTGAGGGGGCGGTCCAGAATGCCGAATTGTTTAAAAATCCATATTCACTAAAACTGATGTGGTCAGGGCGTTAACAGTGTGCACCCATAATAATCAAAATTGGTATTTTATTATATTTTGCATCCTGAAAAAAAAAAATTTTTTTTTTGAACTGAAGAGCTGGTTACTCAGTGAGTAATTTGGAGTAACCACGATGACACCACTGCGCCGAGGGGGCGGTCCAGAATGCCGAATTGTTTAAAAATCCATATTCACTAAAACTGATGTGGTCAGGGCGTTAACAGTGTGCACCCAAAATAACCAAAATTGGCATTTTATAATATTTCGCTTCCTGAGGGGGCGGTCCAGAATGCCGAATTGTTTAAAAATCCATATTCACTAAAACTGATGTGGTCAGGGCGTTAACAGTGTGCACCCAAAATAACCAAAATTGGCATTTTATAATATTTCGCTTCCCGAGGGGGCGGTCCAGAATGCCGAATTGTTTAAAAATCCATATTCACTAAAACTGATGTGGTCAGGGCGTTAACAGTGTGCACCCAAAATAACCAAAATTGGCATTTTATAATATTTCGCTTCCTGAGGGGGCGGTCCAGAATGCCGAATTGTTTAAAAATCCATATTCACTAAAACTGATGTGGTCAGGGCGTTAACAGTGTGCACCCATAATAATCAAAATTGGTATTTTATTATATTTTGCATCCTGAAAAAAAAAAATTTTTTTTTTGAACTGAAGAGCTGGTTACTCAGTGAGTAATTTGGAGTAACCACGATGACACCACTGCGCCGAGGGGGCGGTCCAGAATGCCGAATTGTTTAAAAATCCATATTCACTAAAACTGATGTGGTCAGGGCGTTAACAGTGTGCACCCAAAATAACCAAAATTGGCATTTTATAATATTTCGCTTCCCGAGGGGGCGGTCCAGAATGCCGAATTGTTTAAAAATCCATATTCACTAAAACTGATGTGGTCAGGGCGTTAACAGTGTGCACCCAAAATAACCAAAATTGGCATTTTATAATATTTCGCTTCCTGAGGGGGCGGTCCAGAATGTCGAATTGTTTAAAAATCCATATTCACTAAAACTGATGTGGTCAGGGCGTTAACAGTGTGCACCCAAAATAACCAAAATTGGCATTTTATAATATTTCGCTTCCTGAGGGGGCGGTCCAGAATGCCGAATTGTTTAAAAATCCATATTCACTAAAACTGATGTGGTCAGGGCGTTAACAGTGTGCACCCAAAATAACCAAAATTGGCATTTTATAATATTTCGCTTCCTGAGGGGGCGGTCCAGAATGCCGAATTGTTTAAAAATCCATATTCACTAAAACTGATGTGGTCAGGGCGTTAACAGTGTGCACCCAAAATAACCAAAATTGGCATTTTATAATATTTCGCTTCCCGAGGGGGCGGTCCAGAATGCCGAATTGTTTAAAAATCCATATTCACTAAAACTGATGTGGTCAGGGCGTTAACAGTGTGCACCCAAAATAACCAAAATTGGCATTTTATAATATTTCGCTTCCTGAGGGGGCGGTCCAGAATGCCGAATTGTTTAAAAATCCATATTCACTAAAACTGATGTGGTCAGGGCGTTAACAGTGTGCACCCATAATAATCAAAATTGGTATTTTATTATATTTTGCATCCTGAAAAAAAAAAATTTTTTTTTTGAACTGAAGAGCTGGTTACTCAGTGAGTAATTTGGAGTAACCACGATGACACCACTGCGCCGAGGGGGCGGTCCAGAATGCCGAATTGTTTAAAAATCCATATTCACTAAAACTGATGTGGTCAGGGCGTTAACAGTGTGCACCCAAAATAACCAAAATTGGCATTTTATAATATTTCGCTTCCCGAGGGGGCGGTCCAGAATGCCGAATTGTTTAAAAATCCATATTCACTAAAACTGATGTGGTCAGGGCGTTAACAGTGTGCACCCAAAATAACCAAAATTGGCATTTTATAATATTTCGCTTCCTGAGGGGGCGGTCCAGAATGCCGAATTGTTTAAAAATCCATATTCACTAAAACTGATGTGGTCAGGGCGTTAACAGTGTGCACCCATAATAATCAAAATTGGTATTTTATTATATTTTGCATCCTGAAAAAAAAAAATTTTTTTTTTGAACTGAAGAGCTGGTTACTCAGTGAGTAATTTGGAGTAACCACGATGACACCACTGCGCCGAGGGGGCGGTCCAGAATGCCGAATTGTTTAAAAATCCATATTCACTAAAACTGATGTGGTCAGGGCGTTAACAGTGTGCACCCATAATAATCAAAATTGGTATTTTATTATATTTTGCATCCTGAAAAAAAAAAATTTTTTTTTTGAACTGAAGAGCTGGTTACTCAGTGAGTAATTTGGAGTAACCACGATGACACCACTGCGCCGAGGGGGCGGTCCAGAATGCCGAATTGTTTAAAAATCCATATTCACTAAAACTGATGTGGTCAGGGCGTTAACAGTGTGCACCCAAAATAACCAAAATTGGCATTTTATAATATTTCGCTTCCCGAGGGGGCGGTCCAGAATGCCGAATTGTTTAAAAATCCATATTCACTAAAACTGATGTGGTCAGGGCGTTAACAGTGTGCACCCAAAATAACCAAAATTGGCATTTTATAATATTTCGCTTCCCGAGGGGGCGGTCCAGAATGCCGAATTGTTTAAAAATCCATATTCACTAAAACTGATGTGGTCAGGGCGTTAACAGTGTGCACCCAAAATAACCAAAATTGGCATTTTATAATATTTCGCTTCCTGAGGGGGCGGTCCAGAATGCCGAATTGTTTAAAAATCCATATTCACTAAAACTGATGTGGTCAGGGCGTTAACAGTGTGCACCCATAATAATCAAAATTGGTATTTTATTATATTTTGCATCCTGAAAAAAAAAATTTTTTTTTTGAACTGAAGAGCTGGTTACTCAGTGAGTAATTTGGAGTAACCACGATGACACCACTGCGCCGAGGGGGCGGTCCAGAATGCCGAATTGTTTAAAAATCCATATTCACTAAAACTGATGTGGTCAGGGCGTTAACAGTGTGCACCCAAAATAACCAAAATTGGCATTTTATAATATTTCGCTTCCTGAGGGGGCGGTCCAGAATGCCGAATTGTTTAAAAATCCATATTCACTAAAACTGATGTGGTCAGGGCGTTAACAGTGTGCACCCATAATAATCAAAATTGGTATTTTATTATATTTTGCATCCTGAAAAAAAAAAATTTTTTTTTTGAACTGAAGAGCTGGTTACTCAGTGAGTAATTTGGAGTAACCACGATGACACCACTGCGCCGAGGGGGCGGTCCAGAATGCCGAATTGTTTAAAAATCCATATTCACTAAAACTGATGTGGTCAGGGCGTTAACAGTGTGCACCCAAAATAACCAAAATTGGCATTTTATAATATTTCGCTTCCCGAGGGGGCGGTCCAGAATGCCGAATTGTTTAAAAATCCATATTCACTAAAACTGATGTGGTCAGGGCGTTAACAGTGTGCACCCAAAATAACCAAAATTGGCATTTTATAATATTTCGCTTCCTGAGGGGGCGGTCCAGAATGCCGAATTGTTTAAAAATCCATATTCACTAAAACTGATGTGGTCAGGGCGTTAACAGTGTGCACCCATAATAATCAAAATTGGTATTTTATTATATTTTGCATCCTGAAAAAAAAAATTTTTTTTTTGAACTGAAGAGCTGGTTACTCAGTGAGTAATTTGGAGTAACCACGATGACACCACTGCGCCGAGGGGGCGGTCCAGAATGCCGAATTGTTTAAAAATCCATATTCACTAAAACTGATGTGGTCAGGGCGTTAACAGTGTGCACCCAAAATAACCAAAATTGGCATTTTATAATATTTCGCTTCCTGAGGGGGCGGTCCAGAATGCCGAATTGTTTAAAAATCCATATTCACTAAAACTGATGTGGTCAGGGCGTTAACAGTGTGCACCCATAATAATCAAAATTGGTATTTTATTATATTTTGCATCCTGAAAAAAAAAAATTTTTTTTTTGAACTGAAGAGCTGGTTACTCAGTGAGTAATTTGGAGTAACCACGATGACACCACTGCGCCGAGGGGGCGGTCCAGAATGCCGAATTGTTTAAAAATCCATATTCACTAAAACTGATGTGGTCAGGGCGTTAACAGTGTGCACCCAAAATAACCAAAATTGGCATTTTATAATATTTCGCTTCCCGAGGGGGCGGTCCAGAATGCCGAATTGTTTAAAAATCCATATTCACTAAAACTGATGTGGTCAGGGCGTTAACAGTGTGCACCCAAAATAACCAAAATTGGCATTTTATAATATTTCGCTTCCTGAGGGGGCGGTCCAGAATGCCGAATTGTTTAAAAATCCATATTCACTAAAACTGATGTGGTCAGGGCGTTAACAGTGTGCACCCATAATAATCAAAATTGGTATTTTATTATATTTTGCATCCTGAAAAAAAAAATTTTTTTTTTGAACTGAAGAGCTGGTTACTCAGTGAGTAATTTGGAGTAACCACGATGACACCACTGCGCCGAGGGGGCGGTCCAGAATGCCGAATTGTTTAAAAATCCATATTCACTAAAACTGATGTGGTCAGGGCGTTAACAGTGTGCACCCATAATAATCAAAATTGGTATTTTATAATATTTCGCTTCCCGAGGGGGCGGTCCAGAATGCCGAATTGTTTAAAAATCCATATTCACTAAAACTGATGTGGTCAGGGCGTTAACAGTGTGCACCCAAAATAACCAAAATTGGCATTTTATAATATTTCGCTTCCTGAGGGGGCGGTCCAGAATGCCGAATTGTTTAAAAATCCATATTCACTAAAACTGATGTGGTCAGGGCGTTAACAGTGTGCACCCATAATAATCAAAATTGGTATTTTATTATATTTTGCATCCTGAAAAAAAAAATTTTTTTTTTGAACTGAAGAGCTGGTTACTCAGTGAGTAATTTGGAGTAACCACGATGACACCACTGCGCCGAGGGGGCGGTCCAGAATGCCGAATTGTTTAAAAATCCATATTCACTAAAACTGATGTGGTCAGGGCGTTAACAGTGTGCACCCAAAATAACCAAAATTGGCATTTTATAATATTTCGCTTCCTGAGGGGGCGGTCCAGAATGCCGAATTGTTTAAAAATCCATATTCACTAAAACTGATGTGGTCAGGGCGTTAACAGTGTGCACCCAAAATAACCAAAATTGGCATTTTATAATATTTCGCTTCCTGAGGGGGCGGTCCAGAATGCCGAATTGTTTAAAAATCCATATTCACTAAAACTGATGTGGTCAGGGCGTTAACAGTGTGCACCCATAATAATCAAAATTGGTATTTTATTATATTTTGCATCCTGAAAAAAAAAATTTTTTTTTTGAACTGAAGAGCTGGTTACTCAGTGAGTAATTTGGAGTAACCACGATGACACCACTGGCCAAGACTATTCTCTCCTCGACCCCTAAACACATTCCTATGGTCGCCAAACCCTTCGTCTCTCTAGAACCACCAAGTAGGCATTGCTTCAGAGAGGGGCTAGTGCACATCGCACCCTCAAGGTTAGCTGCGTAGCCAGCAGCAACGAACATCGATGACTCGCTTTGGAGAATCCGCCACGGTAGCATGCTGGCGCTTAGCCCGCAAGGAAGGGTATCACTACCCATCAGGTCCTACAGATGCACCAGAAGGTTGCTGACAGCAGGGTCTCCCCCTGTCTCGGCCCTTGCCGGGGATTCCTTTCCAATCGCGGGCTCGGATCCAACCCAGTAGGCTAACGCCACGATAGCAACGACACCAGAACTTCCTCTCCGTGGCCACTTAATCGCTGTAAGGATCGATTTCGACCGTAGGGTACCGGTATGACTTACGAAGCCGACTCCGAACCGCAGGACTCCCTCTTGTACCGAACCTGAACTAGCCATTCTCCGACTCCACGCGCCACCTCCTCTGTAGCTCCCAGACGATGTGGGTAATAGCCGTTGAAACGGCGTTCCAGCCAAACTCATCCCTACACATCCTCTGGACAAGATTGTCCGGAGTTGTGTCCTCTCCGCATGTGGCAAGCATACGGTCACGCATTGTGCGAAAACACAGGCACGCGAACAAAACGTGTTCCGCCGTTTCCTCTAAACCAGCATGGGAGCATCCGGCATCGGGAGAGTCCGCATGCCCGAAACGGTGTAGATACTGTCGAAAGCAACCATGGCCTGAAAGGACCTGTGTCAGGTGGAATGTTACTTCCCCATGGTGCTTATTAATCCAACTATCTACCCTCGGTATCAACCTATGGGTCCACCTTCCTTTGGTGGAACTGTCCCACGCGCGCTGCCATTTGACCATAGAGGCCATCCTGGCAGTCCTGTGTATGCCTCTTGTGCCGCGCATTTCGAAGCACTCCATGTCCTCACTGATAAGAATGCTGATAGGCACCATAACCAGTGATGACACGGTACGGTACGCGCTCGCAACCCTCAGGCACATAAGCCTATAAGTACTTTCCAGCTTACGACGGTAGCTTTCAGTACCATACGCCGGACCGCCATACCTTAGTATGGACGTAGCGACACTAGCCAGAAGCTTGCACTTACTGGCGTACACCGCAGAGCTTTTGGGCATCATTCGGGACAGTGCCCCAATAACTGTGGAGGCTCTTTTACAGGCATAATCATCGTGGCTACCGTCAACTCCAGTTTCCTGGACCTCATCTACTCCTCCACAACCTTGATCGAGTGATCGGTAGTCAACTTCACCTCCTCGATCGATTCACCGTAGACTTCGAGCGTAATGTAGTCGGCAAATCCGACAATCTTCACTCCCACTGGGTACTCTAACCTCAACACCTAGTCGTACATGACATTCCATATCACCGGACCCAGGATGAAACCTTGTGGGACTTCTGAGGTTTTGTGAAAGCACTTCCGACCCACCTCTGTGTCGTAAACTAGTACTTGCTTCTGGAAGTAACTTCAGAGAATCTTGTACAGGTACCCAGGTATCCCCAAACGCAAGAGCACATCGGCAATAGCAGATCAGCTGGCGCTATTAAACGCATTCCTCACATCCAGAGTCACTACTGCACAGTGCTTTCACGGTGGTTTTTGTTACGGACAACATAGCGTCTACGGTGGACCACCCCTTCCGGAAACCGTACTGGTTACTCGAAAGACCATTTTCACCCTCGGTAAACCTCAATATTCTGTTGAGGATGATCTTTCTTCCCCGCTGTGTCTATCAAGCATATTGGTCTTTCTGGGAAAACTGCCTCGTCTAGGCATTTCTGCATAGCAGACCTGAACATCTCGGGAGCCTCTGTTATAGCTACTTTTAAGGACAGGTTCGGATCACTGTCCGGACCTGGGGCCTTACCCCAAGCAACACACATGGTTACAAAACAGTGACGGCAGCGTATGTAACGGTTGTGCAGTAAGTCACAGTGACTTCTGTGCAACCCTTACATACGCTGCCGTCACTGTTTTGTAGACATGTGTGTTGCTTGGGACCTACGCTAAGGGACTTTGCTATCCCCGCAAGTTACACATCGGTGACCCTCTCCTAATTGCCAGCCCCAGTCCCCGGCTGTCCTACTAAAGGAGGCCAAGGACTAGGATCATGATGCGGAAAAAGTCCCTCGGTGATCCTCTCAGGTGATGTCTGTGTGTGTATGTGTGTGTGTATGTGTGTGGTCAAGAAAACTGACATCACTTTTTCGAACTAAACCTCAACCGATTTTAATAACCAATAATTCATTCGACGCGGAATCTGGTCCCATTGTTTCTAATCGAAAATGGTTCAGATCGGTCCAGCCGTTCGGGAGTTATGGCCATTTAGGGCTTCGGACCGGCACCCCAGGAAGGGGTCAGATATAAAATGCTACAAACCCATATATGCGGCACATCACACCGTTATATTTTCAATAGCCTGATGAACGATTAGCAGGAAAATAGTCTCAGACCATATGTGAACTGACAGTGTTTCGGAGGTTCCGGGTGTCCCGCCGGAAGTTGCCAAATGTAAAAGAGAACCAAAACCATCCATGCGGCATATCAAACCGCGGCAATTTCGATGACCTGAGGAACGGTAAGCAGGAAAATAGTCTCAGACCATATCTGAACCTGTAGTGTCCCGCAAACGGTTCCGGGTGTCCCGCCCCGCCGAAAGTGCAAGGGCTTTCATCCAATTCATCAAATCGCGGCTTTTCAGGAAACCTGATGAAGGGTTAACAATAGAATTGTTTCAGACCATATTTGCAACAACCGGTAGTGCTCCGGGACCGGTTTCGGGTGTTCCGCCGAAAGTGACCAAATGCAAAAGAGGACCAAACCCATGCATGCGGTACCTCAAATCACGACTTTTTCGATAATCTGATGAACGGTTAGCAATAAAATAGACACAGACCACATAAGCTACTACCGGTAGTGTTACCGGTTCCGGGTGTCCCGCCAAGGCAATTACAACAAAAATGTTCAGAGGAATCGCATAGGACATTCGCGAAGGGTGTCTCCTAAGATTTCTCTAGGCACGCCTGACGGGATTTGTTTAGAGAGTGCTGCTAGGATTGCAAGAGAATTACCTTCAAAGATTCCTACATAAATTTCTTTTGGGGCGCCTCCTTATCTCCTGCGACTCATCCAGGGATTTCTCCAAAGATTTCATCATAAATTCCTCCGGATTTTCCCAAAAACTCCTTAAATAACTCCTTCAATGTATTCTGCAAGGATACCTTCAGATCCAATGATTCTTTCGGAAATCTTCCAGGATTGCCTGCTGGGATCACTCGAGAAATTCTTCTAATGGATTCCTCCGGATGCTCCTGTTGTTTCTTCAAAGATTTTTCCAGGGATTTCTCCAGGAAATCCTTTTGGGATGTGTCTAGACATTTCTGCAAGATCGAATCCCACTCCACTGTGTGTTCTTCCTTCGGAAGGTAAGTAAAGCGTGGGTCTCGAGATGAACTAGCTTCGAGTTAAAAATCTCGATAATAAAGACAATAAAATACGAGAATGTTATGGCATTAGCTCTTTAAATGCTTGCTAGTATTTCTCTACTGGAGTCCTCTTGAGATTGTTATAGGAGCTAATCCTGAGATTTCTTGGAGACTGATACTGAGATTCCTCGAGACATATCTGGTTGGAATTGTCCAAGACTTTTTTTTCTGGATTTAACATATAATACCTGCAGGAAATTCTTCAGGAATTCCTGAAGGTCCCTCAAAAGCAATTCCCGAGCAGAAGGGAATAACAACAGCATAATAAAATGCGTTATTTTTGAAAAATAACTGAATAATATAATCAGTTGTTTTTATGTTATTACCATAACATATTATGTTATAAACTTGTCTGTTATAAAAAAAATAACAACAAAATAACAAATATCATAACAAAAAAATGTTCCTGGAAGACCCATTCAATAACATGTTTTGTTGGTTCAATAACAAGTTAATAATAATAACGAATATGGAAAATATTTTAATAACAAATTTTGATCTCTCAACGTTATTGATAATAATCCCAAATCAAAATCAGTTAGCTATTAGATTTCGTCTTATTTTTAGGTAGAAATCCAAAATTATGCGGTATAGATTATCCTTAAAGACCCCGATTCCCAGAAAGCACTGTTTCAGAGCTCCCAGATTTTTGAAAAATTCGCCCCAAAATATTTTTGAAGTTCCTTCAGGAGATTATTCTGCGATTTGTGAGATTTTTCCACGAAAACTTTTAATAAATTCCTTCTAGAGTTCTTCCAATTGAACAAACGTCTCCTAAAATAGCTCATTGGCGTTATTGGAATCGTGACATTATGTTCTTTTGGAAAAAGTTCGCATGGGTTTAACTCCGCTGATTTATGTTTACTCTACTATCTGTATTCGTAACCGAAATAAAACCCGAGCAGAGGAGAGTATAAAATTCATAACAATAGAATCACATAGCCTGTTTTTATATCATGATTTGTTATTATTAACATATCAAAGTATTACTTTTTTATAACATGTTTTGTTGGGCAAACTTGTTTTGTTATGTTCAAGTTATTGAGATTCAACCACAAAATAACATTTCAATAATATACTTTGTTGTAGACCAAGTTTTGTTATTATTGTACTATTGAAAATGTTCAAATATGTGATGAACTATAACACAACAATAACATGTTTTCAAATTCACAAAAAGATTCATTGTTATTAAGTTGTTATT
>NC_085138.1:77693549-77739339 GCF_035046485.1 Aedes albopictus | reverse complement strand
AGTTAAAAATCACGATAAAATCACATTTTCTTTTAAACTGACTTTTTTTGTTAAAACTTCAATGATTTGGGTTAAAATGAGTCAATGGATAAGCGTTTCACTTGATCGAAGAGGATATTCTGCTTAGAGGATTCTAAAAGTCGATGTAAGATTTAATAAAGCTTTAAGAATGCTTAAATTCTACCATAAAGTATTGGAAATTCCTATAATTCCGATTTCTGATAGCAATTTCCATACGAAGCTATTATAGGTACAGGTATACCTCGATTTAGTGCATCCTCGATTATATAGACCCTCGATTTTATGTACTTCGATTTTATGTACATTTTACCTCGATTTTATGTACATTTTTTTCAATGATAAAATTTGTAATATTCAATCAGTTTAATACTTGCAGTTTGTATCACGATGACTTATAATGCAGACCTTTTCAGCCCTTTTGACTCGTGGAGCACTTTATATCAATAAATTATTTTATATATTAGATCCATATGACAAAATGTGTGATAAATTATTTCTAGTGCTGTCATGGTAGAATCAGAGTTAGTTAGTCAAGATTCCCAGATTCCACCGTCCCTACACGTGTACATTTCCAAGAATGAATTCCTGGAACAATCTCTGAAGGAACCGCTTGAGCAATTCCTGAAGGAACTGCTGGAACAACTTTTGAAAAATCCATGGAACAACTTTTGAAGAAATTCCTGCCGAAATTTCTGAAGTAATTCTTGTAATATTCCAGAAGTCTCTAAAGTATCGCTGAAGAAATTTCAGAAGGAATTTAAAAAAATCTGAAGAAAATTCTAAATAAATTTCTGATTGAATTTCTGAAAAAAGAAATATTTATAGAATCCATAGATGGATTTTTTGAGGAAGTTTCGGAAGGAATAACTGGAAACTCCCGGTGGAATACCTAACAAAACCTCTTGAGATATTGTTGAAAAAAAAAAATCCTGGAGATATTCCCAAACAAAAATCCTAAACATTTTTCAATGAATTCCTTGATAAATCTATAGAGAAATTCTTAGAGGTATGCTTGGAGGAAATCCTGGAAGAGTTTCTGAGAAAATACATAGAGGAATACTAGGCGGAATTTCTGATGAAATCTTTGCAGGAATCACTGCAATAATGTCTTTCAGCCTTTCCATAGCAATCCTCTGTAGAAGTCTGCAAAATCTGTAGGAACTTTTCTTTGAGGATTTCCAAAGACTTTCTTAAGAAATCCTTGGAGCAATTTCTGGAAGAGAAATGTTTTGAAGGAATAACAAAAGGAATGTGAATAAATTTTGGGAATTTCCATAATAATTTCTTGTACAGAATTCCTAAAGCAATCCTTGGAGACAGTTCTTTAGAAAGTGTTGGCACAGCCCCGTACCACCTTTCGACAGCGCAACCATCGCGCAACATGCGATCCACACCGGACGAGACCACCCCGGTGATAGATCAACCATGAACAAAGCATAGCTGTCAGTGAGTATGTTAGGCGAGAGAGTGAGAAAGGTAAATATAAACGTAAACACTAGAAGGAAGAAAAATTACAAAATGGTAAAAACATTTGTAGCAAAGTGTAATAATTGAATTCGAGCTCCTAGAATTTTGTAATTAGCTGGGTGATTAGCAAACGTAGAAATCGTAGTGTTTTTTCTTGCGAAATAAAATAGTGTCTTCGTGGTTGGAAACACATTTTCAGGTAAGGGCGATGTAGATAAGCAAAAGATTTGAAATTAAGAGTGTTCCGTTTAAACAGTTGGAAATACACGAAAGCCCATTTGACCAGAGTGTGAGCCGCCATACCTGTAGGAAAAGCAGGATAATTGGAGAAAACTATTAAATGTGAGTAGATAGTAGAAATAGCGTAAAAGAACAATAATTAATGTACACATTTGTCTATTTTCTTCATAATATTGAATCAATAAAATTAGTTTCAAGCTGTTGCAAAAGTTACTTGCCTGCTTTGAGAATTCGCTTTTCTCATTAGGGTGGTCCAAAAAGGAACAATCTTGAAAATTTAATAAAGTTCCGACCAAACCCAAAAATGCAAAGTCCTGATAAGACAGGTTTTGATTGCGCGGCTTGCGACCGTCCTGATAACGAGGAGTCGCAAATGGTATTTTGTGACCACTGCCAGCGGTGGTATCACTTCGGCTGTGTTGGCGTGACAGCTGATGTCAAGGACGTTTCGTGGTGCTGTCAGAAGTGCGTCGGAAGTGCAAGTGAAGGTGTTGTTCCTGCTGATGTGCAAGAGGGGCTGAAAGAGCTCGAAGCGGAGAAGGCGAAGCAGAAGCGGGAAATGGAGAAAGAGAAGATTTTGCACCGGAAACGTCTGGAGATGAAGCAGGAGCTGTTCGAGATGCGCCAGCAGCTGGAGAAAGAGAAGCGGGAGATGGAACTCGAGTTCGAACAGGCGAAAATGGCGAAGAAGCTCGCGGAAGAAGAAGCCCATCAGAGGAAACTCGACCAAATGCGGACGGAGATGGAGGAGAAGCTGAAGCAGTTAAAGCTGAAGCGGAATTCAGGAGCGGCCGATGGTGAAAAGGAGCTGGAGCAAGCTGTCGGAGGCGGTAAAGTGCTTCCCACTTTACAAAAAGCGGAACCAAGAAGAAGACGGAATCGGAGCAGTCGAAGCCGGGGAAAGGACTCGAGAAGAAAAAGTCGAGGAATGGAAAGCCTGGAAAAGCGGATGCGACGGTAGCGGACTTCCAAGATCCGAGAGGAGTGTACCACAAGCACTCGACTCCGAAAGTTTGTCGCAAACTGACACTGAAGCCGGTTGGAGGTCCATCGAGTCAGTCGGAGAGTTTCTTGATCGGGCGCGGCGGAGATTCGACGCCACTCGGACGACCAGGGGTTCCCAAACCCGAGAAGGTGAAAACAGCAAAGAAGATGAAGAAAGTGGTGGAAGTTATTGAGTCGGAAAGCGCAAGTTCCGACGAAGAAGAAGAAGAGTCCGCTGAAAGAAGCAAGCAAGTTCCAGCGAGGAAGAGGAGAGCTCCGCAGAGGAGGAAGATAGCAGCGAAGAAAGTTCGGAAAGTTCCGAAGAAGAGAGAAAGGAAGAGAAGCCTCGTCGGAAAAGCGGAAAAGGCAAGGATGGGCGGAAGAATCGGCAGCGAGAACCGACGAAGGCGCAGATGTCCGCTCGGCAATTCCTGTCCAGGAAGTTGCCAACGTTTTCTGGCAGGATGGAAGAATGGCCGATGTTTATCAGCAGCTACGAGACGTCGACGAAGGCGTGCGGCTTTTCCGACGTGGAGAATTTGGCGCGGCTACAGGAGTGCCTGAAAGGAGAGGCCCTGGAGGCGGTAAGGAGCAGACTGCTTCTGCCGAAATCCGTTCCAAAGATTGTGGAGACGCTGCGCATGCTGTACGGCAGGCCAGAGCGACTGCTCAATATGCTGTTGGCGAAGGTGCGCAATGCAGCGCCACCGAAAGCGGATCGGCTGGCGAGTTTCATCAGCTTTGGAGTGGTAGTGCAGCAGCTTGCCGATCACCTAGAAGCGACCGGACTAACGACACACTTGGTCAACCCGATGCTGATCCAGGAGCTGACGGAGAAGCTACCGGCTGGCACCCAGCTGGAATGGGTACGATATCGCAGGAAGACCAAAGTGGTGACGCTGAGGACGTTATCAAACTTCCTGTCAAGCATCGTGAAGGACGCTAGCGAAGTAGCAGCGTATGGAGAAGGTACCCCCCGTTCCGGAGAATCCGGATCGAAGAAAGGATCGAGAAGCAGAGCGCACGACGGCTACGTGCACTCGCACGACGTGGAAGCGAATAGGAGTTTGAGTCCACCCAGGAGGGAGAGGAAGCCCTGCCGGATTTGTGGCAGAGTGGATCACCGGATCCGGAACTGCGAGAAGTTTCGGAGGCTCCAGCTCGGAGAGCGATGGGAAGCGGTGCGCAGGTGGAAGCTATGCCAACTGTGCCTGAATGAGCACGGTAACGCCGGCTGCAAACTTAGCTTCCGCTGTAACGTTGAAGGCTGTAAGAAACGACACAATCCGCTGCTCCATTTCGTCAGGCCAGCCGCAGGGCTAAACTGCAACGTTCACGCCGTGCAGCCAAAACAAACCGTGATCTTCCGGATGATGCCCGTCACGTTGCATTGTGGCAAACACTCCGTGAACACTATCGCGTTTCTGGATGAAGGATCGTCGTACACACTGGTCGAACGGGCACTGGTGAACCGTTTAGGAGTCCGAGGCGCGACACAGCCCTTGCGCGTAACTTGGACCGCAGGAGTTTCCCGGATCGAGAAAGACTCGCAGTGCGTGAGTCTCTTCATCTCGGCGAGAGGATCCGCACAACGTTTCCAAATAAAGAGCGCCCACACAGTGGAGAGTTTAAAGCTTCCACAACACACGGTAGCCATTTCGGAAGTGGTGAGGTAATATGCGCATCTCCAAGGCCTACCGATCACCGACATCCAGCATGCCGCTCCACAGATTTTGATCGGGCTGAAGGATATTCACCTTTACGCGCCGTTGGAATCGCGAATCGGCCGACCGGAAGAGCCGATAGCAGTAAGGTCGAAGCTAGGCTGGACCGTATACGGGCCGACGGGACCGGGAAACGTGACTAGCGGAATGGTCGCGCATCATTCGTGCAGCCCGGTGTCCAATCAGGAGCTTCATGATCTCCTGAAGAGTCACTACACGCTGGAGGAGTCCGGCATTTCCATTGCCTTGCTTCCGGAGCCGGAAGAAGACAGAAGAGCGAAGGAGATTTTGAAGAAGACAACGAGGAGGATCGGCGATCGTTTCGAGACGGGTTTGCTGTGGAAGGACGACAACATCGAATTTCCCGACAGCTACCCTATGGCGGTGAAACGGCTGATGTGTTTGGAGAAACGCCTGCGGAAGGATCCCGAGCTGTATGTCAAAGTCCGTATCATGATCGCCGACTATCTCGTGAAAGGCTACGCACACGAAGCGTCGGAGTCGGAGCTGCTAGCGTTGGACTGCAGCAAGGTGTGGTACGTTCCGCTGAATATCGTCTACAATCCGAGAAAGAAGAAGTTTCGTCTGGTGTGGGACGCCAGAGCGGAAGTTAAAGGAGTGTCGCTCAACTCGAAGTTGCTGAAGGGACCGGATATGCTGACTGCCCTGCCGGCGGTGATATGCAAGTTTCGGGAGCGAGAAGTCGGTTTCGGCGCAGACATAAAGGAGATGTACCACCAGCTGCGGATTCGAGAAGAGGACAAGCGAGCTCAAAGGTTTCTGTTCCGAAACGATCCGTCGGAGAAGCCTACAGTGTATGTGATGGACGTAGCGACCTTTGGGTCGACGAGCTCGCCATGCTCGGCGCAGTACGTCAAGAACCTGAACGCGAAGGAGTTTGCGGGACAATTCCCAGCGGCGGCGGTGGCCATCGTCGAAAACCACTACGTCGACGATTATTTCGACAGCGTAGACACGATTGAGGAAGCTGTGGAACGGGCGAAGGAAGTACGATACGTCCACTCCAGAGGCGGTTTTGAGCTCCGCAACTGGGTCTCCAATTCCGAAGAGTTCCTGGATGCGATGGGAGAGCGAAAAGAGGATCAGTGCGTGCGGTTCAGCGAGGATAAGGAGTCCGGATCCGAGCGAGTACTGGGGATCGTGTGGAGCCCAGCAAGTGACGAATTCTCGTTCTCCACCAAACTGAGAGACGATCTGGAGCCGTTCCTGTCCGGCGAGAAGCTGCCGACCAAAAGGATCCTGTTGAGCTGCGTGATGAGCTTTTTCGACCCGTTAGGACTGTTGTCCATTTTCACGTTCTATGGGAAGCTGCTGATTCAGGACCTGTGGCGTACTGGATGTGAGTGGGACCAGCAGATCGATGAAGAGTGTGCGGAGAAGTGGAGCAACTGGATCCGGAGGCTTCCAGAAGTCGACGAAGTGCGCATTCCCCGCTACTATTTCCGTGGCGGATTTTCACTGCGATACGACAGCCTACAGCTGCACGTTTTCGTAGACGCTAGCCAGGACGCGTACGGTGCCGTGGCGTACATCCGCATCGAGACGGCCACCGGGCCGTTATGCTCGCTCGTGATGGCGAGATCTAAGGTAGCACCGCTGCAGCACATGTCCATACCGCGACTGGAGCTGCAAGCTGCAGTGTTAGGAGCGAGGCTGGCGAACTCCGTCGGCGAGACGATTTCGTTGGAGGTAAAGAAGCGTTTCATGTGGTCCGACTCGAAGACCGTGCTGTCGTGGATCCACTCCGACCACCGTCGGTACAAGCAGTTTGTGGCGTACCGGATCGGCGAGATCCACAGTCTAACGAAGTTCGGAGAATGGAGATGGGTGCCGACGAAGTGCAACGTGGCCGATGCGTTAACGAAGTGGGAAAAGGCGCACAGCCTGCGACCAAGCGGACCATGGTTTCGTGGCCCAGACTTTCTGTACCAGCCGGAGGATTTTTGGCCGGAGCAAGAGGCAGTGACACCGAACACTAGCGAGGAGACCCGAGCGTGTTTGCATTTCCACGAAATTGCAGTCACTGAGCCGATGGTGGACCCGCTGCGGTTTTCGAAGTGGAAAATTCTAGTCCGGACGATAGCATGCGTCTACCGGTTCGCATCGAACTGCAGAAGGAAGAGAGACGGGCTGGAGATCGAAGTCGTACCGGCCACTGCAAGAATCAGCAGCGTCGTGAAGAAGCACGTGCGAACGAAGCTAGTGCCGCTGAAGCGGGACGAATACCGGAAAGCGGAGGCGTATCTCTGGAGGTCGGCCCAAGCCGATTGCTTCGGACACGAGGTCTGCACATTGGTGAAGAACCAGAAGCAGCCGAACCAGCAGCAGCAACCGGTGGAGAAGAGCAGTAGCCTGTACAACTTGAGCCCGTTCCTGGACGCCGAGGGTGTACTACGGATGGAAGGCAGAGGGGCGCAAGGATCGTCGCTACCATTCGAGCTGCGGTTCCCGATTATTTTGCCGAAAAAGCATCCGGTGACCGACAAGCTACTCGAGCACTATCACCGGCAAGTAGCTCACGGGAACACGGAGACCGCAGTCAACGAAATTCGGCAGCGTTTCTACATCCAGAACCTGCGAGCGGAAATGAAGAGGATAGGAAGAATGTGCATCTGGTGCAAGGTGAAGAAGTGTCGCCCGTCGAACCCGAGGATGGCCCCCTTGCCGGAGTCGCGAGTAACGCCGCATCTGCCACCGTTCAGCCACACCGGCGTGGACTACTGTGGGCCGCTGACTGTTACTGTCGGCCGCAGATCAGAGAAGAGGTACATCTGCCTGTTCACCTGCATGACGACGAGGGCTGTCCACCTTGAGGTTGCTCACAGCCTGACGACTCAAGCGTGTCTGATGGCCATACGGCGGTTTGTGTGTCGCAGAGGGAAGCCGCTAGAGTTCTACTCGGACAACGGCACGAACTTCCAAGCGGCAAGCAAGGCGATCGTGCAGCGGATTGAGGTTGAGTCGCAGGACGAATTCACGGATTCCAGGACCCGCTGGAATTTCAACCCACCCAGCGCACCTCACATGGGTGGGGTTTGGGAGCGATTGGTTCGCTCCGTGAAGGCAGCACTTACCGTGCTGAACGACGGGCGGAAAATAACGGACGAAGTGCTACTGACGACGATAGCGGAGGCCGAAGACCTCATCAACTCCCGGCCACTAACGTACGTTGGCCTGGAACCAGGAACGGAGGGAGCGTTGACGCCGAACCACTTTGTTCGCGGCGTAGGCGCAATCAGCGAGGAGCATTCAGTTCCACCGACGAGCGAGGCCGAAGCACTGCGGGACCGCTACAAGCGGTCACAGCGACTGGCGGACAAGCTGTGGGCTCGGTGGGTGTCCGAGTATCTGCCATCCATCAACCAGCGGACGAAGTGGCTCTCCGAGTCGCCGCCACTAGTGTGTGGTGATCTAGTGTACATCACCGATGAGGCCGTGCGGAAGAGCTGGATTCGGGGCATCGTGACGGACGTCTACCCGGGAGCGGACGGCAGAATCCGGCAGGCCATGGTCGAGACGAGCAAGGGTAAGTTTAGGAGGCCGGTGACCAGACTGGCTGTGCTCGAGGTACAGGAGGGTAAATCCGGTGCAGCCGAGGAGCCCCACCAGAGTTACGGGAGGGGGTGTGTTGGCACAGCCCCGTACCACCTTTCGACAGCGCAACCATCGCGCAACATGCGATCCACACCGGACGAGACCACCCCGGTGATAGATCAACCATGAACAAAGCATAGCTGTCAGTGAGTATGTTAGGCGAGAGAGTGAGAAAGGTAAATATAAACGTAAACACTAGAATAAAGTGACCAGACGTCCCGGATTGTGCGGGACAGTCCCGGATTCAAGCAGCCTGTCCCGCATTTACAAGCGTCCCGGAAACGTCCCAGATTTGAACAATTAGTCAATTCATTTTTAAAATAAACTTCTATCTTTCAGCTGATTGAAAAAAAGAAGTTGATTTATAGAATTCTGCTTAAGATAATATACATATTATGCTTTTTTGATTTTCCATGTAAAAAATCATTCCCATTGCAATTTGTTTAATATATTTTATAAAGTTTTCGTCATTTCAAAGTCCTTCCTGCCTGATCATAAGCATTGTTCTGGGAATTTTGAAAAATCTGAAACTTCTGATATTTTTGGGATTTTTTTAAAATTGGTGCAATGGTGTTGTTTCCCCTACTAACAAAAGTAGCTGTATAACAGCTTATAAAACAAATGCTCTTGGGAGAAAGCTCGCATAAACTTTTATACAACAAAAATGTTAGTTGGGTCCCGCGTAATGTTGCAACATTTACTCCTGAGAAGACATCAAAAGTCTGTGCAAAAGGTGTACTGGAATTATTGGAAATACACAACTGCTACGATATTTATGAATGGTATTTGTAAAAAAAATATTTTAAATATTCTGAGTCTCAATAAATATGGAACAGGTACTCCAATTGTTGGTTTTGTACAGTGTCTTTTTTCATTATTTCTTTGTAGCCAGAGGGAGGGAATTTCGGGCTATGTCTCTCTAAGAACCCAAATTTGTGGAACAAATTTTTAGATTAAAACCCTTTCCGACTAAAAAAAATTTCGGCTGCGCCGCTTTCTCGCGATAGCACTGCTGTATATGGCTGCATTCTTCGTTGCTGTTTACAAAATGTAAGTATTAAATTAAAAAAAGTTATATTAGACATCGAAAACCAGCCCCAAATTTAGTCCTTACTGGAAAAAACTTACGTAAGTTTTAATGATTAACATGTTGTCCCGCATTTGAGCAAAATATATCTGGTCACTTTACACTAGAAGGAAGAAAAATTACAAAATGGTAAAAACATTTGTAGCAAAGTGTAGTAATTGAATTCGAGCTCCTAGAATTTTGTAATTAGCTGGGTGATTAGCAAACGTAGAAATCGTAGTGTTTTTTCTTGCGAAATAAAATAAAATAGTGTCTTCGTGGTTGGAAACACATTTTCAGGTAAGGGCGATGTAGATAAGCAAAAGATTTGAAATTAAGAGTGTTCCGTTTAAACAGTTGGAAATACACGAAAGCCCATTTAACCAGAGTGTGAGCCGCCATACCTGTAGGAAAAGCAGGATAATTGGAGAAAACTATTAAATGTGAGTAGATAGTAGAAATAGCGTAAAAGAACAATAATTAATGTACACATTTGTCTATTTTCTTCATAATATTGAATCAATAAAAACAGTTTTAAGCTGTTGCAAAAGTTACTTGCCTGCTTTGAGAATTCGCTTTTCTCATTAGGGTGGTCCAAAAAGGAACAGAAAGTTTCTAAGGAAATTTTGATAGAGTTTTGAGCTTCTGATTCTCAATGTATTCGTGAATCATATTCAAAAAAAATTATGGATTTTTTTTAAGAAACTTCATGAAAGGTTTTCTAGATGAATGCTTTGAAAAAAAAATCGGGAAGAATCTCTATTAAAGAAATCCGAAGAAATTCGTAGATAAATTTCTGGAACAATCTATGCAAAATTTTTTGAACCCATTTTTGGAAGCTATCCATGCAAGACTTTCTTAAGATGTTCTTGGTGAAATTTCTAAATGACATTCTAAAGTTTAAAAGGAATCTCTAGAAGATGATGTGAAAAAATTCTGACAGAATTTCGTAAGAATTCCCAGGATGATTTTTTGAAGTAAATCTACGAGCAGTTTCCAAAGAAGTCCCTGACAGAATTTCTTTAAAAATCTCTGGAAGATTTTATCAGGAGCTCGTGAAAGATTTTTTAAACGAATTCTAGGATTGATTTCAGCAAGGGTCCATGGAAGATTTATCGAAAAATCTGTAGAAGTTCGTTCAAAGTCATCCTTGGAGAAATTTGTAAAGAAATTCATGGAGGAAAATCTGGAGATATTTTTGAAGAAATTATTGGTCGAATTTATAATAAAAATCATGGGAGATTATCTGAAAGAACCCCTGAAGAAAATGTGAAGATGCTCCCAGGATAGTTTCTATAGGAAGGCCTGGAGAAAATTCCCGAATAGTTCTCACATTTTTTTAAGAAACCCTGGAGAAATTCCTAGAGAAATCTCAGGAAGTTATTTTTGACAGAAATTTAGATTTAAAAAATCTTTGGAGCAATTTCTAAAGCGAACCCCGGAGAAAGTTTTGGAATAAATCTTTGGAGGATCGTTAGAGAGAATACTTAAAGGAATTTTCGAAAGATTTTTCGGAAAAAAAACTGAAAAAGTCTCAAAAATGGTAAAGGAGGAATTTCTACAAAAAAACATACACATCTCTTTCAGAAAATTTTGGAGAAATTTAAAAGACACTACACCGTCTTCAACCAGAGGTTGTACAGACTGAACAAAGAGTAACATATGTCATTGGACAACACACATAACACCCAGTGGCCCAGTGGAGAATTTTCCGTTTGACGAAAAGTTTTCCCCGACTGGAGCGGGAATCGAACCCACACTCCGGGGCTTACGAAACGCCTAGATGACTGACGCCTCTAGCCACACGGTCACGAAGCCCACTAGAAATTGGAAGTTACTGTGGGAATATTTGGTGCAATCCTTGGAAGAATTTCAGAAGTAAATCATGAAAGATGCTTTGAAAGAATTCTTTGTGAAATTTATAGAATAGAAGGAATTTCTACCCAGCTAACACAACGTCTTATATGATATTGAATAGGATGCTAAAGTGGAGGCCATATGCGTACCTGCTTCCATTTAACCGCGTGTAAAGTGTGTGTATATTGCCTCCACTTTTGCATCCTATACAACATCTTATGCGATCGTGTGTTGACTGGGTAAACAAATCAATGAAGAACGTATTCATGAAAGAATCCATGAAGGATTTTTTTGGCGGAATACTTGGACAAGTTTACGCGAACAAAAACATAATAGAAGAATTTCTGAAAAAAATGTAGATTTTCTAATGAAAGCTCCAAAAGATTCTCGTATGAATGCCTAGAGCAATTAATGAATAAATATCTAAAGGAATTGTATAGATAAGTCTGATAAATGAACACTAAAAAGTTAATGACAAAATTTTCATTTCCAAAAAATGTTCAACTAGCTTTAACTTTTTCTTTAGTTGATCAACTAGGGTCTGGGACCATTTGGGCAGGAGCACCTATTTTGGGCACTTGCTGCTATAACTCAGTCAATTTCAAACCGATTGACTTGAATTTTTGAACATGGCTAGATACTGTGCCTATCTGATCGTGTCTCAAAAATCAAGTGAATCGGTTCAAAATTACCTGAGTTATAGCAACAAGTGCCCAAAATAGGTGCTCCTGCCCAAATGGTCCCAGACCCTACTTGTCTGTTGATAAACCAAACTTTAGCAAGATTTAGTAATTGTGGGCTTCGTGGCCGTGGGGTTAGCGGCGGCAGTCGTCTAGGCGTATTGTAAGCCTCGGAGTGTGGGTTCGATTCCCGCTCCAGTCGGTGGAAACTTTTCGTCAAACGAAAAATTCATCACTGTGTCACTGGGTGTTCTGTGTTGTCCGTTGTCTAGTGTAAGTAATGTGCTCAGTCTGTGCAGCCTCTGGCTGAAGACGGTGTGAATTGTCTTTTCAAGATACATACTAACATCTTCTTCTTTTTGGCGTAACGTCCTCATTTGGACAAAGCCTGCTTCTCAGCTTAGTGTTCTATGAGCACTTCCACAGTTATTAACTGCGAGCTTCCTCTGCCAATGACCATTTTGCATGCGTATATCGTGTGGCAGGCACGAAGATACTCTATGCCCAAGGAAGTCAAGGAAATTTTCTTTACGAAAAGATCCTGGACCGACCGGGAACGAACCCGTCACCCTCAGCATGGTCATGCTGAATACCCGTGCGTTTACCGCCTCGGCTATATGGGCCCTTACATACTAACATGTACAGGGGATAAACAATACAATCGGTACAGGCAAAATTTTCACTTACCAAAAAATGTTCAACTAAGGAGTGTATCAAAAATAATTTAATACAACTTTCAAGTAATTTTATTTTTGGAGATACTGTATAAATCCTTGAAAAAAGAAATGACTTTTATGATTTTCTAAAAATGTTCTTTTAACTGGGTTTTTAACCTAGATTACTGAACGCATGTTTTTTTAATTTTTGCACACCTTCTAAAAAATTGAAATTGCGAAAAAAGTTCGATAATGTTCGAAAATTGTTAACTTTTTTGTGCAAATACAATATGCTCTAGAATCCTCATGATACAGACAAATTATTTTTTTCAAGAAAAATCTCCACTGCATTCAAGCGCAATTCTTAAATTGCCATTTTTGAGGAACCTCTTTTTTGTATGCACCTCCAAATTATGTTTACGCAAATACAAAATACATAAAATGAAAAATTCGCATTTTTTTAAATAGGGTATGTTTTTTAATTTATGGACGAGTAAGTTAGAGCAAAAAATAGAATTTTATAACCTTTTAAGATATTAAAAGCAGAACTTCGAGTTTGACCAAAAAATAGACGTTTTTTGGAGTGGACCATTTTGTAGATATAAGCGATTTTTCTATCTAAAATATGAATTTTAAATGTCGGTATTGAATGATATGTGTACATAACTGTTAACAAGCATCAATATTTTCCAGATTTTTTATCGTACAAATTTTACTCGCTACAGATTTTTGAAATGTAGAAAAATCTTAACAAAATTGCATTTTGTGCAGATTTTTATTTTGTGCGGTGTATTCAATTAACCATATTTTCAATAATACTTAACATTTTCCAAATTTTTCCAAGGTATTCTAAACTTAACTACATTGTAAAGATTTCATAGAAGAACCGAAATTAAAAGACTAACCCAGCTTCGAGATATAACATTCTGAACATTTTCAACTACTTTCCGATACACTCCTTAGCTGTAACTTTTTGAAAAGTGCATCAATAACTCTTACTGTAAATTAGTCAACCAGTTGTCTATCAATGGTGCAAATTTGGGAAAGATCGGGCTATTCTACATGAAATAAGACAGATTCTAGAAAAAGGCATAATCCGATAGCTAACTTTGGACTGTTATATCTCCGGATTTGGTTCATTGAATCTCATTTCCCATACAAGTCACCCTCGAAAAGTTGCATGCAAGTTTACATACTGACATAAAACGCTTAAATTTGATTTGGTAAAACGAAATATTTTGCATAAGTTATAAATTGTGATGCTAGTTGACCAATTTATCCTTTGATTGCTTAAAAATATATTTCCATGCTTAATGGCTTGCAGTCAAAAAAAGCCCAAAATCGCATATTTTGCCCTATAAATTGAGGTATAGCTCAAAATTGTGACTTGCTAGAGCAAATCTGAGCCCAGATTCAGATTCAGCGGCCCAAAATCTGTCAGACACATAAGTTTGCCCTTGAGACAAAAACATGTTGCGCTGTGTAATTATAGTTCATTTGAATTCCTTTTAAGCTGACTTATATTAATATGTTTTGAAAAGAATCAACAAAATATTCGGTAATTAAATAAAAAAAAGATAGGGGAGGAATTTTAAAAAATAGCAAAATTTACTAAAAATTCATATAATAAATTCAATCGACCGAACTTTTTTTATGAACAACTTTAAGTTAAGACAAACGTTTTTTAAAGCTTATTATATAAGTCATGAATGCTCAAAATTTCATTGCATTCGATTCATGAAATCCGGAGATAGAACAGTTCAAAATTGGCTATCAAATAGTTATGACAATGATTTTATTGCCCTATTCCGGCTATACCAGTCGTATACCCTTTACCAGGCTATACTAGTATGTCGGACGTAACAACTTGAAGTATTCTAGGCAAAGTATGTTTAATTGGAAAATTAGGAGATAAATTTGTGAAAAAATTATCACTTGTTTTGGTGGGATTCGGACCCACGACTCCGTTATCACTAGTCCGGCGCCTTAACCAACTAAGCTACAGAACAAGTTACAACTATGCAGAATAGAAAGTCAAACTGGATTCGAAGCACCACTCCAAACCGGGTCCGTCTTTCACAACTTTATCTCTCTTTCGGCTCTTAGATGCCAATCTCCCGCACTCTCGCGGCCTACGAACATTGCGCGTATTGTTTTTAGAATGTTGATATTGAAGCTCAATGCGATAACGGAGTCGTGGGTTTGAATCCCACCAAAACAAGTGGTAATTTTTCACAAATTTGTTTCTCAATTTGCCAATTAAACGTACTTTGCCTAAAATACTTCAAGGATAGTTATGACTTTTACTAAAATCTTTCTTACTTAATGTAGAATGTTCGATCTTTCCCAAATTTGGACCATTGATAGATAACTAGTTAACCACCTTTAACATTGAAGAATTTTTGATGCACTTTTCGAAAAGTTACAGTTTGTTCACCATTTTTAGAAAAGTGAAAATTTCACCTGTTCTGATCATTTTGTCTATCCCTGCCTGTATATACCAACAAGGGAGATAGCTCACCATGCGTCTCCATCGAACAGCAGCTGTCCGTCCATTGACATTTTGCTGAAACCGTTTGATGTGTATATAATCTAAGCGAACAAATCAAGCTTCCAATCAGTTTTGTAAACATTTCCAAGAAAGGCAGATTTCGCTGACAAAGCTAAGAAGAGTTCTGAGTAACATTCATGTTAGATTATTGCTATTCGATCCATGACGTCATTTACATACATGTCTATGTATTATTGCAGCCATCCCTTTGTAAATCTGTATTAGTAAAACACATAATATAATGATATCCTGGAGAGCTTGTAGTTTATCGATCATAATTTAAAACTTGTTTATATATTTTTTTAACTTTGAATGTTCGAGGGTTCGACTGTTTTGTAGTCTTTGTAGTCAACAGATCTCTAGAATGACCGTTTAAGATTCGTTATAGTTCGTCATGTTGGTGTGGAGAAAATAAAAACATGAATATCGTTCACCGTCTTATGTCTTTGCTTTTCAATCTCATCATTAGAGAAACCGTGCTGTCATGGTAAAATCAAAGTTTCAAATTTCCATTCAATTCGGTTCACTGGTTTCCGAGATATGACAGCTCAAAAATGAGTTGTCTAAAAAAAGGTGTTTTAACCGAACGGTTCTAACTTTTGCGAAACATTAATTAATCGAGCCCAAATTTGTAACAATGATGCACATATAATATGTAGGTTGACAAACAGTCCAAATTTGAGAGTTTTTGATGCACTCCATGAAAAGTTATAGCATGTTGAACTTCTTTGTGAGAGAAAAAAGAGTTGCCTATCCCAAACATTTTGGCCACCACCTGTATAATGATAAAGTTTTAGGTCAGTATAATAAAAAAAACCCATAGAATTTACATCTATGGAATAATATCTTCGACGAACTTCTTTTTTTTTTCATGCAGGAATATTTGAAATTCCCGGAAGAATCTTTGAGATATTTGCGAAAAAAAAATCACTGCAAAAATTTAGGAGGAATTCCAGTAGTTTCTGAAAGCATTCCTGAAAATGTCTTGTCAAAGTTTAGTAGAAATACCAGTCAATATCTAGATCAAAATAAAAAAAAATGTGTAAATATAAGAGAGTTATGATATGGTTTAATAACTAATAATAAAGTAAATTATGTGGGCTATTCTCGTACTACTTCACAGCTTCGCATGAGAAAAAAAGATCCTTCGGGATACACTTCAGGAGTTTATTAAAAAACAGTTCCTTTATAAAATACTTTAGGAGTACCGTAAAACGGGGTCAAATTGATCTCCGGTTTGAAATTGATCAGACGTTTTTCCGTTAGATGTTTAATGCATACTTCAAACATTTTTTTACAAATATCGCTAAGTACCTGGTTCCAACAGCACGATACTAGAAAAGATACAATCAAAAGTATATTCAAACTAACGGAAAAATGTCTGATCGATTTCAACTTGAACATCAATTTGACCCCGGTTTACGATACCTTCAAAAATTTAATCAGAAACCTTTTTCGAAAAATATTTCAAATATTCCTTCGGCTGTTTCTAAAAAAGTTCCCATGAGAATTTTTTTAAAGTGTTCCTCTGGAAGGAACCCCGGAGGAATGAACTCCATGAACGAAGGAACTTTTGGATAAACTGCCGAACGAACTTATTTAAGTATTTCCGTGGGAAGGAATTTTAATTTTCTTGAAACTGGAGCCGAATCAACTCTTGGAGGTGTTTCCGGATTGACTCCTGGAGAATCTTCTGGAGGAACTCCGGGAGAAATTATCGCATAAACAATTAGGGGAACTACCGATCTAAGGGGTTGCTTGAGAAATTGCTGAAAGAACTGGTACAGGAAACTCCTAAAATGGAGTTTTGAAAAATGTTCCATTCCGAGCTGGAATGGAGAACTTCCGGGCGAAACTCCTGAAGTAACCTCTTTCAGAAGAAACTATTGCAGGAAATGCCTCAAATCCTACTATTTTTCAAAATTAGCACTCTTCAAGCGTGATAAGCCATACAAGAGGGTCATTGGGTTGGGGCGGGAATGATTGGATTTCGTAATGTCTGAAATATTTTTCCAGGAGTTCTCAATAAGAATCCTCAATAATTTCAGAAATATATCCAGTAACTCCTCCAGATATAATAACTAAAAAGTTTCATTGTAGTTTTTTCTACAACAGTTACTTTGGAAATTTTCTCAGGAATTCCTTCGTTTATTTATTTAAAAAAAAGATTTCGTCGAGAAGTGATTCTGAGGGTTCCTGCTAAACTTCTTTCAGTATTTTTTTTCTATGATACATCCACAATGATGGCACAAATGTCCCAAATGGAGGATAACGTGCCTCTGGAGCCGGCCTTCTGATACCTGATGATACATCCAGGACTTGAAATATTTTATGAAATACCCTTGAGAGTTTATTCGGGAAATCATTCATGAATTTGTTCGTGAATTTTTCCAGGAGGAAAATGTCTCTAGCATTACCTTTGAAAAAAATTTTCAAAAGTTCCTTCGACAGTTCCTCCTGGAAATTTGTGATTTCTATACAAAATTCATTATGGAAATCCACCAGAAATTATTTTTGAAATTCCGTGAGAGTTTTTCGAAAACTCCTGGAAATTGAGAATTTATTCGGAAGTTCCTAAAAAAAATCCCATGGAACCCCTCCCAGAATTTGTTTTGAAAAAACTTCAAGATTTCCTTCGACATTTTCCATAATTCTTCGAAAATTCATGCCAGTATTCCTTTGGAAATTCTAACCGGAGTAAAACAATACACTACACCGTCTTCAACCGGAGGTTGCACAGACTGACCGATTACAAACGTGAGACAATGGACAACACACGAAAGTGGTCCGATGGAGAATTTTCCATTTGACGAAAAGTTGGGAGATGGGACCCACTCTTCAAGGCTTACGAAACGGCCAGTCGGCTGACACTCCTAACCGCACGGCCACGAAGTTCACAATTGGAATACAGTAATTACCCGATTTCGTCAACCCCTGGTAGCAATTTCGGCTGACAAAATCGGGATACTTAAAAAAATCTTTTTTTGTTATAAAAAATTGTTCTGTGGTCGTAGCAACGCACAGTGGGAAAAAATAGGTATAAAATGCGAATAAATTTAATATCTCTGCTCGGAGTGGATGAATTCGAATGAATTTTTGATACAAACTGCAAAAATCTCTATAGTTTCAGATAAGAATGGTGTCATTCGCCGCACGATGCTGGAAATCAGTGTGTTGAGCTCGTTTTACCCCGCGCTCTCTTTTTCATACCTTTTTGAGAAAATCCTCATCTATTCCCTACTGGCGTGCAACATTAATGACTTATTTTACTCGTATTTACGTAAAAACTTCCATAGTATCGGAAATTTGACACATGTTTGGTCCTTCTCTTGTCGATTGCATTCCACTCCGGGCGGAGATGCATGTGAAAATTCAAAGAAATAGGGGATTCCGGGGTTATTTGAAGATTTTTCAACTTTTAAGGCCGTGCGGTGAACCAAACTAGCTCCATTCGATACTACGCAAGTTTTAACACAAACACGAATCAAATAAATCATTTATTTTGCACTCCAGGATTTTTCCAAAAAGGTGAAAAAGAGAGATAGTGGGGTAAAACGGTCCCGATACCCTGATTTCCACCATCGTGCGGCGAATGACCCCCTCCTTATCTGAAGCTGTAAAGTTTTTTGCAGTTTGTGTCAAAATTTCATTCGATTTCGTCCACTCCGAGCAGAGATATTGAATTTATTCGCGTTTTATACCTATTTTTTCCCATTGTGCAACGAGTGAGGGGTCACGGAGATAGGTGGGGAGGGTCTGCTTAGTAGTAAAATTTTAATGGTAATATTCAGTGCCATGGCACGTTTTTTTTTGCATTTTTAAACAGTATAGTCGAAGGCAGCGGAAGCAGAACTGGAATCTACATCTGATTGACATGTATGTCATACTCATACTGCCGGAATTGGCTACGTTTCCGCTGCTTTTCCACTTAAATTTTCAGAGCCTAATTTTTTTAAATCTTTAGTGACATTTTTGAAGAAATTCACCCAGGAATTACGGGACGTAACTTTCAAGGTATTCCTGAAAGAATCTCGTAAGAAGTTTCTTCAGAAACCATCACAGAAGCTCCGAATAAATCCCTTAAGTAATTTCTGAAAGAATCCTTACTACGTGCAATCTCCGAAGAAATCACTAGAGATATCCCTGGAAGTATTCGAGAAGCAATTCCTGAAAAATCGTTGAAGGAATTACTACTGCAATCTTTGAATCACTCTCTGTTAGGGTATCAGGTGAAAATGCTGGAGAAATCCATGGAGGAAGTCCTGAAAAATGTACTGGAAAATATCTGAAGCAGTTCCAGGAGAAATCACAGCAAAAATGGGTTGATAAATTCCAGAAGAATTTCCATTAAGAATTTCTAAAGGGATTTCAGAAGCAATATCAAGAGATTTTCCAATAGGAATACCGAGGTAATCCAATGGAGAATTTTTCATTTGACGAAAAGTTTTCATCGACTGGAGTCCACTCCTGACACTCCTAACCGCACGGCCAGGATTCTCAATTGGGAAATCTAATGGAGGAATCCTAGTGAAATCTAGAGGAATAAAGGCATTTATAGAGAAACATTTTAAGAAATTTCTAGAAGGATTCCTGTAGGAGTCCTAAGAGAAATTCCTGACAAAATGTTTAGAAAATCCCTAGATTAATTCATCAGTAGATCGGCTACAACGTCATGTTCTCCTCCATTTGAGAAATTTGTACCTTCCGTAGATTTATTCATGGATGCATGCACGGAATATATATCATAGAGGAATTATTACAGAAATATCTACAGGAATCACTGGATACATCCCAAGAGGAGCTCCTGCAAAAATTACTGGATAAAGTCCTGCAGGAATACCAACAAGAATTTCTAGAGGAATCCCAGCAAGAGTTCCAGCAGAATCTCTGGGGTATCACATAAAGAATGCATGAACGTTTCAGGGAAATATCTGATAGGGTTATTATAGAAATTTCCAGAAAAAATCATGGAGGAACTCCAGCAAAACTTCGTGGAATAATCAAAGTAAATATACATATATGGAGAAATCCCAGTAGGATTTTTTGAAAGAATCCCTAGGAGAAACTCGAAAGTTTTCTGGATAAATCCATCAAGTAATTCTAGGCGGAAATATTAGAGAAATTTTCGCTCAAACCCCTGGCTACATCGCTGTAGGAGTTCATGTAGGATTTTTTTGCAAAAAGTCCTGCAGTAATACCAGCAAAAATTTCCGGAGGAATCACTACTGGAGTTCCTGAAAGGATCGCAAGAAAAACTTCTGGAGGATCACAGGACCAATGACTGGAAATAAGCTTATAGAGAAACGTCTGAAGCGCAGACGACGCAGACGAGACGAAGCAGAAATTTTCGAAGGAATCGCAGCAAGAACTTCTGGAGGAATTCCACCACGAATTTCTTAAGGATTTCTAATGGATAAATTCTTGGAAGATTTCCGAAAACAAATCCTGAAGCAATCCAAGCAAATCTACAATACAAATACCATCATACATTTCTGGAGTAATCCCTTCAAATAAACCTGGAGGAATCCCAGAGATGCAGGAAAGAATTAGTAAATTGGTACACTTGTAATCACAACAACAGCCAACATTTATTGCTCTATACGTCCTGTTCCAGAGGATATTAAATAGAACAGTCGCCCATATAGCCGATGCGGTAAGCGCACGGACAATCCGCAAAACCATGCTGAGAGTGGCGGATTCGATTTCTGATTGGTCCTAAAACCTTTCATAATGGAAGTGTCCTTAATTTCCTTATGTATAAAATATCTTCATAGCCGGGGCCCGTGGCGTAGTTGTTCACACGTTCGCTTCATATGCGGATGGTCATGGGTTTGATTTCCAGCCCCGGCACTTGCAATTTTTCGTCAGTTGCTTTTCCCCCGAGAGCAAGTGACACTGACCCTCTTCTGAGCCCCATGGCTCAAACGAACCCGGATACTGGGACATCGGCGAACTGCTACTCATAATGGACCCCCAATCGGACTGGAAAGGAACAACGGCCATTCATCATCATCCTTGTGCTCATCATTCTACTAGGTATAAAGTAGAAATAGTGAAAGCAGCAGAAAGGCAACCAGTTCGATAAAGTAGAATAGAATCTAGGCGCTGTACAAAATGTAAGTGCAGCTGTCAATTGAAATTGCTCACGTAGTACCCCAGTGGACAATAGAGCTGTAAATTAGGTTAAGTGATTAAGAATAAAAAAAAAATATCTTCATGATATACATATGCAAAATCGGCAGTGTGGGATTTCAGTAAATAATTAAGAAATAAAGTTCTCATAAAACACTGAGCTGAGGAGCAGGCTGTGTCCCAGTTGGATCGTTACGCCAAGAGGAGAGAGATCGAAAATCTTTCAGCAATTTAAAACGACATTGGTTGGACTAGGCTTGGACGCTAAAACGGTATAAATGTGTTAGTTTGCGAAAAAAGTTTGATCGTTTGCAAAAGTTACACGAGATTTGTTCGTTCCGTAATGGTTATATGACGCCAAAAGGCATCAGCTAAATTTTTATTGATGATAAAATGGCAATGCGGAGTGAAAAACACTTTTATTTTTTTACTTCAAAAAAGGCTGATAAGATCGGGTCAAAAAGTTGACAAAATCGGGTCCTCACTGTTATCATTAAACATCTTTTTTCCAGGAGTAACAATTTGTACGGAAATTTCTCCAGGAGTTTCTTTAAGAATTTCTCCTAATGTGCTTCCGAAAAACTTTTCACGGGTTTTATCAGCGATAACACACAATTTCTTCGGAAATTTCTACATGTGGCTCTTTGGATCCTCCAGGAGTTCCCTCGGAATATTCCCTAATAGTTCTCAAGGAAAATATTTGGATTCATCAAAAGTTCTTTCGGGAATTTCTGTCGGAATTCCTTTGGAAGTTCCCCAATAGTCTCTAATGCTGTTCTCTCGGAAAATCTCTTATGATTTTATCGGTAATTTTTCAAAATATTCCTACGGAAAATCTTCTTGCAGATTTTCTTGGATATGGAATATAATAATAAAAAAAAATAATAATAATTCAACCAGACCACAGTGTGCTGCAAAGACCGTGAGCGAACCGACCCAAACTCGATCTGTTTGCAGTACAACACGGGCGTAAAGCTGCGATGATGGACCGGACCATGTGATACTGTTATTTTCTCTCTGCAAAAGAGTGTATGCTCTAGTATAGTCTAACGTTTTTATTTGTTCTTTGCTCACCGGAGTTTTTCTTGCTTTAATATTGAATATTTACTGCCATCGGACTGATTGAGTGACGATGGTTTTTTTTGCCACCGTATTTGCGGATAGTCGAGAGCCGTCGCGTCGTCGTTCGTAGGAGATATCGGTTGACTCTTTTAGGCTATTGTGTTGTTGTGTTATGAGAATTATCACGAGTTATGATGGCGTAGGTTGTTCGCTGTTGAACATCAGGTTATTTTGTGCAAATTGTTTGGGAAGACACGGGCATTCACGCGGCGGCGTCGGCGTTGTCGACGTCGTTGGTGCAGTTTGTTATTGTCTTTGGTTCGACGGCCAACCGTAAAGTGACATTCTGTCATCGTCAAGTCATGGCCACGTCTCGGGCATCGTTAATTCACTTGTATAGTTCTAGTGTTTGCTTATGTAACGCTTTGAAATCCACTCAGGCTCAATTCATAAATCTGGGATTTATCTCTACGGACTTGATTGCTTTACAACAATAGGTGCGAGGTACCTTTCACATCATTTGTAAGCAACCCTTCGACGGGATATATAAATATTCAGAGGTAGAGAGTACAAAACGCACAAATGGTGTTAAATATCAATATGCATAATGGTTTACAGTTTGCATACGTGAATTGTCGTCTTATGATGCTATTCGAATTTTAGAATAAGAAAATCGCGTAACTTCAAAGTGTTTGCGTTGTTTTGAAAAAAAAAAAAACAATTTTTATATATTTTTTAAATGTTTTATATTAGCTACTGTATAAAGTAATGGAGACGCATGGTTGTTCAGTAGTTATCAATCTGTGAGCGGTGATTCATTCATTTCCACTGGAATTGATAGGGGAACTTCCTACAGCTTTATAGCTTTCGTTAAACTCAATGAATGTGCATTTTGCAATGTTATTCAGTCAAATGTAACACAGATACCAGCAAATCCCATCCGGTGCGTTCTGGAACACTCGGCCCATCAACGTTTCGCATTTTGTGACGCCTGAAAATCTCTGAAACCGCCACCGCCGGCACCCATCATCGGGGCGATGCGAGAGTCTTTTAACCGTCTCGGCGCCGAAAATAACTATTTGATGAGAAAATATTGCCATCAACGGGACATCATCCCCCTACTGCTGCTGCTGCTGCTGCTATCTACCTACGTATCTATACATGCTGCAGATGCGATGCGAGATAGGAATCGTTCGTTGAAAATTGCTGAACGATGAAAGCGCGAATAAAACCACATGGCACTGCTGGTTGGCGTGTAATCCCATATCTAAATATTCATTCCTTGGCGGTATGTTGGGGCGTTTTAGGGGCGCAATAGTTTTCAATGCAATCAAACATCATATAACATGATCACACCAAATTGTTGAAAATTACAACCAATAAATTGTCATATTAAATTCAAAACCAAGCACTTTTCATAATATATCGTTTACCCCGATGTACCTTATCCAAACCGATCGAATAAATTCCTCATTCTCTTAGTCATGTGATGACGTCTTTCGGCTCTTCGAGTTACTCGAGGAAATTCCCTTCGCTTGTTGCAATTTTAGTAAGCTTCGCGTACTCTTGTAAATTACCATTAACTGAGCAGTATGTTTTGGTTCTGAAATACTTAGTGCTTATTGCAAATAAACCCAGGCAAAAATATATAAGTCACTCCAGAGAAGACTGTGTGATCTGCATGCAAATGTGTACAGGCAAAACATTCATATATGTACAGGGGGTGGCCAAAATGTTTGGGTCAGCTCTCAGAAAAAAAGCTGTAACTTCTTATAAAATGTATCAAAAATTCTCCAATTTTGACTGTTTGTCAGCCTATTGGGGAAGTGGAACCATCTCGGCAGGGGTCCTATTTTGGGCACTTTTCTGCTATAACTCAGCCAATTCTGAACCAATCGATACAATTTTTGGAACGCGATGAGATACCGTAAAATGGGGTGTTAAGAACTCATGGGGTGTTAAGGGATTCATCTTCACACACTACTTTGAAAAATCACCAAACCGCATACAAATTGATTTACCAATTTCAAATTCGCTTCAAATGTGTGTTGGAAATAAAGGCATATTATAGGGATTGCCACTCATGAAAATATGTTTTTTACTGGACACTAGACATCAAAAATAGAACGGCATTCCTTCTTCTCAATTTCGCTACCATTGAAACATTCATTTGTGAGGTCAGAAATATTAATAGGAAAAATATGTGAGTAATCGTAAGGTGTTCAACAACTCATTTCAAACAAAACTAGGGTAAAATATTTGATGTAACTAAGGTGGTTTTCGAACACCGACATTTTTTGTGAAAAAAGTCTAGTTTCATAAACTGGTGGGGTGTTAGGGGATTAATTTTTTTATATAACTTTTTCATTTGTATCATGAAGTTTTGAGGCCATTAATTCATTGTATAACAGTTACTATTCTGAATAACGTATTACGGATTTCATTTTGGGTCATAATCATCCCAACAGTTGCCATGGATGATAAATTTAACTAAAACAATAGAGATCTTTAAAAACAAGTGTTAGATTGATACATATAATTAGAAAATTGATCAAATGTTTACCAACGCCGCAGTAGTCCCCTCTTTACAGAAGTTTGTGTTCTCCAGGTGTATTGTAATGTTTTAACGAAGGCGTATTCTTCAAAATAGATTTTCCGTCTGTTTTCTTATTTAAATATTATTAATGATTGGCGCTAAAACGTGACAGCTTTTTGAAAATGTGGAATATGCTCACTTGTTCAATATAATATGTAAAACAGACTACCACTAACTCTTGCAAAAAAAAAGTATGACTCATGGCTGCTAAAATATTTCAGAATCTAAAATACGACCTATCAGCGATGTTCCAGAGTAGAAATATCAGCATTGAATACATAGTTTACACCCTGGGCAATCTAATGATGCTTGCATATAAAACATTTCAATATAAACGAGTTTTTAAGTGATCAAAAAACTGTAAATACACATCCTTAGTTTACAACCTGTTGGCCAGTCTGAACTATTCAATTTGGTTACTCTAAATAGTAACTGTGAATAATGTGTTTGTTAAAAATTTAAGCCACTCAGGTACAATTGACGGTATTTTTTCAGATTTCGAGGTTTTAACAAAAAAATACTTATCTACAAAAGTAGTTGACAATGAAACTGTCCCTGCACCTTCAGGACAATGATAATCTTTTTCGGCGATGTTCTAAAAATATTACATTCACTGTTTACAATTAATCATTTTTTATCTTTCTTTGAAATATAAGAACTTTTACATTCATTCCCTTAAATTCCTTAACACCCCATTTTCATATTTTCCAAAAATTCTCACGTTTTGTTAAATATCTTCAATTTCTCAAAAAAAAATCGTCAAATTTTGTAATATATATGCGTAGCAGACATCAAGACAATGATCGGACTTCATTCCCTGAAAGTTTTAAGAAGTAGAACCCATGAATTATAGAGACGAAAAAAATTTCCGTCCCTTAACACCCCATTTTACGGTACGTAAAGTATCTAGCCGTGTACAAAATTTCAAGTCAATCGATTTGGAATTGACTGATTTACAGCTAAGAGTGCCCAAAATACCGGCCGCTGCCCAAGTGGTTCGCTACCCTATATGTGCATCATTGCACAGTGGTCCACGAAACAGATTTACGAGGAAAAATGCATACAGCGCCTTCAAATAATTTTCTAGATTAATATGGTCTTCTACAAAGTTGTTCCTAAACATAATGCCCTCTTTTCAATAAACATGAAAATTAGGGTGGTCCATGTTTTCAAAGAAATTGGGAGCCAAACTTTTTCATTTGCAAGAATAATTATATACATTCTTCGGGAAAGTTGCTGCAAGTTGAGCAAGTTTGCTAAAGACACTTTTTATGTAGCTTTAAAATTTACCGATCTAGAGGTATTTTCCTGAATAAGCTTAGGGTAGTTCAAGAAAAACCGGTTTTCTGGCGTTAACTTTTTCAGTTTCGATTTTTCATCAAAGTCACCCAAGAAATACTTGTAGAGCATTTGAATACGCGTCGTTTCGTGCGCTGAGATGGTCGTTATCTCTTTTGGTTCAATAGTTACAGACGTTTTTCTTAAAAAATCACAGTTTTTTAAATAGGTGTTATGACGAATTGGGGCAAACATAAAAAATATCTTTTGCCCGCATTCAAAAGAAGAAATGTTGTTATAAAACATATCAAAAAATTAGAGGGGTGTTATTTGTGTATCTCAAGTGAAAAATACTTGAAAAGTGCCTTTTTTTCTAGAAAATCATGTGAAGAAAATTTTCAAAACAATTCCTGTGAGAAAACATCAAAAGCAATACCTAGAAAAAAGTCAATGGGTTTTCTGAGCTGCTTTGAAAAAAATATTCAGGAAATTTATGTTTTTAGGCATGAAAATAATGTTTTTTTTTTAAATATTTCTCCTTAATTAATTTATTTATAGCTCTACAAGAATTCTTTCAATAAGACTTCAAATAATCAGTTGACTTCTTCCAAAGCAATGCATGGGCATTCCGCAAGGAATGAATATATTCAGCCTCATCATGTTTACGACTACTTCAAAGAAAAAAAAAACTTTCACACATCATTCAGGAGAAGGCGGAGAAAAAAGGAAATCTTACACATTCAATTTATAATACCGAGTCTCGTTTTACGAGTGCCGAGATTTCCACAGTAGTCAACTAAACATTTTTATGAGATCTCAGTTTATTAATTCCGAGAATCAATATAACTCGCCTGGCAGCAAGGCGTATTATAGCAACCTGTATTTTTTTTATTTTTTAAATTATTTTTTTTTATCTGTATTAACGAGATTTTTAGCCCTAACCTAGTTCATCTCGGGAACCACGCTGTACTTCCCTTCCGAAGGAAGAACTCACATTTTTTGTGTTCTAGCCATCACACCAGGTCTGCTCCACAAGCAACCTGTAGTCTTGTTAGCTGAGTCTCGGTTAAATTCAGAAACCGATATTTGCACAGCCGAGCTCGGGAAATAAACTGAGTGTGTAGTCTCAAACTCGGAGGTTTCTCTTTTTATGTGATTTAAATCTAAAATAGCATAAAAATTCCAATTTTGAAAAATAAGCTGCACCCTAGTGTACAGCTCTACAGCAGTTCCAAAGTAAGTATAATGTTATCCGCAAAGATCACAAATCGACCGGATTTCGTAAAAATCGTACCGGATCATCGCATTACACTTTCCAGCACGATGTTGAAGAGAGTACATAAGTGACCCGATTTTGTCGGCCCCTTTTCGGGACACATTTGTTTGCTCCCCTCGAAAACCTAAACAATTTTTCAAACTTTTTATCTCTCTATGTTCTGCTCTTTAGCTGTAGTTTGATGATAAACATGAATGAATTGATTGAAATTTGACCGTAAGATAACGAGAGTAAAATGTTTGTCGCAAAATGGGGCTGACAAAATCGGGTCCTTACTGTATACATGGGAATTCGACATCTTATCGCTGTCCCCGGCCAGATTTGAATGAACTGGATATATTTATATCGTCAATTATTTATATCGTCAATCGTTTGTCTGAAAGCTACAGGGGATAGGCAAAATGATCAGGCAAAATTTGGATTGTGAAAAGAACCAAACCATGTGCGACTGTGGAATCGAGTTCAGTTCTACGCCTACTGGCGACGGATATAGTCAAATGACGCCGTTGCTTGAAGGAATAGAAGTGCCCGTCTAGCGAATTGGAAGTCGTGGGTTCGATTCCCACCGGAGCACGTTGATTTCTTTTCATAATTCATATCTCAATTTGTTTGTTCTAGCACATGTTTCTGTTGTGCACATGGATGTCAAAGCTCTTTTAACAGTGTAATTAATACATGGCTTGATCTGCGAAAAATTTTCACGTTTTAAAAAATTGTTAAATAGCTGTAACTTTTTAAAAAGTATATCAACAAATCTCAAATTTTTACTATATGTTGATCAGCTAGTTGTTTATCAATGGTCCAAATATGGGAAATATCGCTCTATTCAACATGAAGTTGGAAAGATTCTAGAAAAAGGCATAATTATTCGCTCAGCTAACACAAAGTCTTATATGATGTTGAATAAGATGCTAAAGTGGAGGTCCTATGCGAACATGCTTCCATTTAACCACGTGTAAAGTGTACACATAAGGAGTGTATCGGGAAGTAGTTGAAAATGTTCAGGATTCTCTATCTCGAAGCTGGGTTGTTTTTTTTTTAATTTCGGTTCTTCTATGAAATCTTCACAATATAGCTAAGTTTAGAACAGCTTGAAAAAAATTGGAAAATGTTTAGTATTATTCAAAATATGGTTTAATAAATATACCTCACAAAATAAAAATCTGCACAAAATGGCATTTTGTTAAGATTTTTCAATATTTCAAAAATCTGTAGTGAATAAAATTTGTACGATAAAAAATCTGGAAAGTATTGATGCTTGTTAACAGTTATGTACACATAACATATCATGCAACAACGACTTCAAAATTCATATTTTCAATGGAAAAATCTCCAATATTTACAAAATGGTCCACTCCAAAAAACTTCTTTTGTTTGGTCAAACTTTGAAGTTCTGATTTTAATATCTTAAAAGGTTTTAAAATTCCGTTTTTTGCTCTAACTTACTCGTCCATAAACTAAAAATCATTCCCTATTTTAAAAAATGCGAATTTTTCATTTTAAATATTTTTTATTTACGTAAACATGATTTGGAGTAGCGTGAAAAAAAAGGATTCCTCAAAAATGACCTTTTTTCATTTTTAAGAATTGCGCTACAATGCAGTGGAGAATTTTCTTTAAAAAAAATTATTTGCCTATATCATGAGCATTCTGGAGATTAGTGTATTTGCACAAAAGAGGTAACCATTTTCGAAAATTATCGAACTTTTTTCGCAATTTCAATTCTTTAGAAGGTATGCAAAATTTCAAAAACATGTGTTCAGTAATCTAGATTAAAAACCCAGTTAAATGAATATTTTTAGAAAATCCTGAGAGCCATATATTTTTTCAAGGATTCATACAGTATCTCCAAAAATAAAATTACTTAAAAGTTGTATTTTACTATTTTTGAGGCGATTGTAAACATTTTCAACTACTTTACGATACACTCCTTATCGCATCCACTTTTGCATCCTATTCAACATCATATGCGATCGTGTTGACTGGGCGATAGCTCAGCGAAACAAAAATTAACTATTGGTCTGTCTCAAGAGCAAACTCTGTGTCTCTGGCAGATTTTAAACTATACTTCTTTTTTTTTTTTATCTGTATTAACGAGATTTTTAGCCCTAGGCTAGTTCATCTCGGGACCCACGATTTACTTCCCCTCCGAAGGAAGAACTCACATTTTGCGAGTTTGTCGGAAGTGGGATTTGATCCCAGGTCCTCGGCGTGATAGTCAAGTGTTCTAACCATCACACCAGGTCCGCTCCCAACTATACTTCTATTTATAGGGTAAAATGTGCAATTTTGGATTTTTTTTGACAGCAAACCATTAAGCAGAGAAATATTTTTTCTAGCTATCAAAGGGTACATTGGTCAACTAACATCTAAATTAACGATTCATGCAAAATATTTCGTTTTACCAAATCAAATTTGACAGTTTTAAGCGTTTTATGTTAGGTACGTTATTTCTCATACAAGTTACCCTCCAAAAGTTGCATGCAAGTTTAAAATGCTTAAATCTATCAAATTTGATTTGGTAAAACGAAATATTTTGCATGAGTCAGTCATGTAGATGTTTATTGACTTTGCCCTTTGATTGCTTAAAAAAATATTGCCATGCTTAATGGCTGGCAATCAAAATTGCACAAAATCGCATATTTTGCCCTATAAATTAAGGTATACAAAAAAATGTTGCGCTGTGTAGTTAACTTTGAACTATTATATCTCCGGATTCAATGAACTGAATACAATGAAATTTTGACCGTAATGAGCATTGGAAAACATTTGACTTGAGTTGTAATTATTAATAAGAAAAGAAGTGATAACGATTTCATTTTTTTTTATAAATATAATTTATTATTTCATAAATATATCCCATTTTTTTCAACTTATTGCCGGTTATTTTGTTACTTTCTTTCAATACATTATATTCCAGTTAATTGGACGGAAATTGTTTGAACTGTAATTCCCTACTCGAACTTTGAAACGATGATGATATTTTGGTTAGTTTTGTGTTATATAAGAAAAATAATCTTATCGTTGTAATCTTCTTACGTGTTAACAATTTTGTGTTAAGTCAAAAGTTTTTCAAAGTTCATTATATTAGTCACAAACACTCAAAATTTCATTCCATGCGTTTCAATGAATCCGGAGATATAACAGCTCAAAGTTGGCTATCGATTTATTATTACTTTTTCTAGAATCTCTCTAACTTCGTGTGGAATAGCCCGATCTTTTCCAAACTTAGACCATTGATACACAACTAGTTGGTCAACTTACAGTAAAAATTTGAGATTTTATGATGCACTTTTCGAAAAGTTACAGTACAGCTAGTTGAACATTTTTTGAAAAGTGAAAATTTTACCTGTCCCAGTTATTTTGAGTATCCCCTGTAGAACTGAACATCATTTGTTCCAGAAAAAAAAACAAGCAAATCATGTTGGTGGACCCGCCCTGATAGATAACGATGAGACCTTTTCCATCCTCCAGTTGTGCCGTATCGAAGCAACCCATCTAAATCGAACGAGAAACCGCTGAAATCGTCCCACTAATTAGCTATTAAGAAGACTGCTCCTAGCTAATCACCCCATCACCCCCATCTCCTGATCAGATGGCGATAAAGCTGTTGACTTTTTGTCCCTTCGTTCTGCCTTCCCAGCAGCGTCACACCACCACCACTAGGTCCCAGGCCTAGGTCTATTGTTACAATCAAGTGCAAAAACGTCGGAAGTACCCACTCACTTACTGACAGAGTGAAAGGCAAAATGTATTTACACAGCCAGTCAGCAGTAGACATGTGTATATACACATTCCGTGTCTGGCTTCTGAAGAGGCCCCTCAAGCAGTGTAAAGACACATCGATGATAATGGTTTTGTTGGTCAATACACCACGAACCAATCGGTGACTGTCCTTTCGTCCTTTTCTAGGGGTTTGCCGCGACCAGAACTAACCCTGGCTGTCAATTGATACATTTTCATATCCGGTCGACCACACAAGGATGTGGCTACGACAGAAGCATGATTATATCAGAGATAAACAGACGTAACACTCAGATAATTCGAATCGTACACCGATTTAACTGTCTATTCAAACATTTTATAGTTGGACAATTGCTCACCCGCGGCACTTGCATCGTTTTTGTTCGAGTTGAACGTTTGCCCACTACCGCCACCTAGTTGATGATTGGTCAAACTCAGTCCTTTTAGCATTGGGTGTGTATGTTTTCGTTACTATGATTTGAAACGAAAAATGTTTGGAATGTTCCCAGACAACCAGTAATCGTATAAGATGTTGCATAAGATGATAAAGTGGAGGCTATATGCGTGCATGCCTCCATTTAGGCGCATTTAAAATGCACGCATATTGCCTCCACTTTAACATCTTATTCAACACCTTATACGATCACTGGTTGACTGGGTTACGTCTGCTTGTTTGTGATTATACTGCAGATCCCAAACAATTTATCAGCTCAATTGAAAGTAAAATGAAATATCAAAATGGCGGAGGTGTAAAATGGGTGACACCGTGGCCAATGAGTCCCAACTGTATTAATGACGAGTGTGTTTTTAACTCCGCAATGTGAAGTGAAACAATTCTCATTCATCTGAGCGGGTAATTTTCCGGTGTTTGCTTCCGGCGACACAATGCGACGTGACAGTCTGGATTTTCCTCGAAGGATGATGCAAAGTTGATCGGGTGGAAAATGGCTTGATTTTAACTTTAGCCATCGTTAGTACCGAAATAGATTTGTTTGACATTTATATTGAGTTGAAAAAAGTTTCACCGATTTGATGTGTCCACGAGTTAATTGGGTTAACTTTTACGGTTTCATCCATTCTGAGAAGGTTCAAATTATCAGAAGTAATTAACTTCTTCCCCTTTCTGGCTCTAGCGTTTTAACAAGAATTTTGCCTGTACCTTCAACCTTATGATTGATAGGAAAAAAAAATAACACATTGCAATCCCAGTCAACAAGTGATCGTAATGACCGTGATCTGTAGTTATCCTCCAATTATCCTCCACAAAAAATGCATATTTGTAAGGTTCCCTGGAGGACAACTACTGATCCTTATTCTCCAAAGGTTTTTGATGTTTTAGCGTAAAACTAACAATGTTAAACGAAAGATCGATTGATTTCCAATCATTTGGCAAAAAAGTTATTTAGATTTACAAAAAAGATGATGGCAAATGGAGCAAAATCAATTTCCTCATATATCGGCTCCGTAAAGCGTTACACGCGATTGAGCCATAAATGAATGAACCAGACAAAAAAAATCCCTCATACAAAATTTATTGTCCGTTGTAGTGCTCCCTGGAGGATAAGTGCAAAACATAATTCTTCAGAAGTTTTCACTATTAGGCCGGAACAAATCTCATTTTCCTCCTTTGTCACTTTACTCGTTGACTCGTTAAGGGGGAGGATGATAAATAATAAGTGCATTTGATGCAAAATTACCCAAACAATTAGGCAAAATCGTCAAACTCATCGGATTTGTTAAGAAATTTTCTCGACAACTCTAATTTCATTTTAAAAAGTTTAAATTTCTTGAATAATTTATTTGTGTCCCCCCTCAAAATGTCGGATTCCGACCAAAATTTTCCGAGGGGGCGGTGACATTAGAGAAAATCGAAATTTGTGTCAGCCTTGATTGCAAAAATAAGAACGAAAATCGAAAGATCTTAAAAAATCTTTCGAAACTGTAAAAAAATTAGTTGTGAAACATAGTCAGAAAAATCTCTTTCCGAAAATCAGACCAACTGCGTGGGACACAATTATTTCAACGTTGTAAGATTCTGTTTGGAGGATAACTACAGAAATGCTATAAAAATATGCAATCAATCACATTATAAGCGTAAAATAATAGTTTTCATTCAAAAACTAGTTTAATACATAATTTGTTCCATTATCTCAACTAGTTTTTACTGCTTTTAATAAGCAATTCAATAATTAACTTCATTCTACAGATAATTTTGCAAGCAGAAATTTTATAGCGGCAACATTTGTTACCAGATTAAAATCTTAGGACTCCGATAAACATTTTAAAACCAATAAAATATAAAAAAAAACTTAAAAACCTCTGGATGATAAAACATTTTAAAGTCTCAAGACATGACAAATTTAAATCAGGATTGGTTCCTAAGGCTCCGATTGGCGTTTTAAAACCAATAAACTACCACACGTGACAAAATTTAATCAGTATTGATTCTTAAGGCGAAGCTGGATCCATTTCCTCATTTTTTGGTTTTTGATTTTTTATACAATAATGAAGCAATATTTTCAAAATCGGTTTTCGTACATATGTAGAGTATGGATCAGGGAATCTCCTGTTTTTTTTTTCGTGGTGGTGGTGGAAAATGTTTTTCGTTTTTGCAGAAACCATTTTTGAACAAAATGTCACAAAAAAATGGTTTCTGCAAAAATGGAAAACATTTTCCATCTCAAAAAAAATTCAGAAGATACCTTGATCCATACTCTACATGTGTACGAAAACCGATTTTGAATATATTGCTTCGTTATTTAATAAAAAATCAAAAACCAAAAAAATGAGGAAATGCTTCCAGTTTCGCCTTAAGGCTCTGATTACACTAGTTTACAGCATTTTTGAACTCGGTAAGCTGATAATCATTTTTGGTGTAGAATCATGCCCTGAGTTCGAAAACGTGAAGGAAAAAAAATACAGTAGAGAGCGGAATTTTTTTCGACTTTCCATACAAGGTTGATGATTTGAAATTGATTTTTGTTCTATTTTTAAGCAAAGGCGCTCACTTCAAACATCTCATTCTCCGTAATCAATGCTCTAATTAAGCTGAATTTTTACTGTAACTCGCCTACATATGATATGTCAAATGAACGTTGATATAGAATTTTTAGATTAGGGGGATTCACTTAACAGCGTAAACTAATTAAACTGATTAAACGTCGCGATCACCAAGGCAATCTTTGATTATTTCATTCGCAAAATCATGAAACATTTCAAATAAGCAGAAAACCATGGCTTACGCACCAATTTAATCTGTTTAGTGAGTACCCCTATTGTTTTTTTCTTATTGAAAAAAAAAAATACATTTCTTCATATATTTTTGGAAATTTTGTTAAAATTTGAGGAGATCGTTCCAAAAATTCGCCCATATCTTGATTTTCATCAATCTGACGCAAAACCTGCATTCAGATGATCGAATGGTATTGTATGGAAAAAGATTTGAAATTGGTTGAACAAAACGCAAGATATTTGAATTTTAGTAAATTCCATATTTCGAAAAATTGTAAAACTAGATATTGAGCTGAAACTCAAAAACTGCTCTATTTAAAATTTTTTGAAGCGCGGTTTCGAAATCAGCGCTAAATTGTACTTCAAAAATTTTGGTCGTTGGCAGAAGTTCACGATTTTCGTTTTATTTTGTAAACTAGTATTACCATTTTAAAACGAGTAAGGTAAGCTACCAAATAAACCTCAAAAACCTTTGGAGGATAAAACATTTTGAAGACATTGTGAAAAACTTCTGGAGGATAACGTTTTGTACTTATCCCCCAGGGAGCACTACAACAGACAATAAATTTAATACGGAGAAATTGATTTTGTTCCAATTTCTTCGAAATTTAAATATTTTTTCATGCCAAGTGATTAGCAATCAATCGATCTTTCGTTTAACATTGTTAGTTTTACGCTAAAACGCCAAAAACCTTTGGATGATAAGGATCTGTAGTTGTCCTCCAGGGAACCTTACAAATGTGCATTTTTTGTGGAGGATAATTGGAGGATAACTACAGATCGCACTCTGACAGTGACACAAAGAGTAAATAAACCTTATATTTATTTATTACTTCTTTGTAATTGATTGGAAAAGTAAAGAGTAAAGAAATTTGAAAAGGGATTCAACAGAGCAGTATGCCACATACAGTATCGGACAATAAAAATGCACCAAAGCCGTTTTCCCATACAAACTAGTCAACTTTAGATTACCATATCTCAGTTACTTCTCAACCGATTGTTTTCATTTTTCTGTGACGAACTACAAAACATTCCAATTTTCAAAAACTAGTGAAAAAGTTCAGTGATAACTATTGTTACAAAAATTACAGATAGGTTGAATTTTGACAATAAAAATGCACCAAGACAAAAAAATGTATAGCAAAACATGTTTTTTTTTTTTTTTTTTTTTTTTTTTTTTTTTTTCATAGTGATTACGGCGGTAGCACACTGTGCTTATGTTCTAACACCGCACCCTTTCCCTACGTTTGCTTCTATGAGCCTCTATTTTTGTTTCAACACACAGAAGTACGTAGGCATATCGTGGCCCAAGTCGACACTGTTTTGGCCTGCGTTGAACAAAAATAGTTTTAATAAAAGTTTCCCCTTTTTTTTCTTTTTGTCAATTGTTTTTTTTTGTAGTATGGTCCATGCATTTAGTTAGGTTCTTGTCAATTTGTCAGTTATTCGAAGTAGATCTCCAATATGTAGTCAATAAGTCAATTAAGTCATTCTGATCTGTTCTATCATAGCAGCTTTAGTCTTTGCTTTATTGAAGTGTAGTTTTATTGGAAATATGCTGAATGTCGTTATTAAAAAGAGACGTCTGGAACTGTGTCCTGCTAGTTGTTTCGTCATGCACATACGTCATGTCCTAATAATGCCTAGAAGATTAACGAAAACACGTGTGTTCGGTCGGATGTCGATTGCGTAGAAAATAGACAATAAAAATGCACCAAGACAAAAAAATGTATAGCAAAACATGTTGAAGTCAAATCATGTTGGTCTGTTTAACAAACTTATTCGTCATCACAAAAGAACATATTTGCCGAAGACACCATAATGATATGACGTAACCATTTTTTGCTATAATATTTTTTGTCTTGGTGCATTTTTATTGTCAAAATTCAACCTATCTGTAACTTTTGTAACAATAGTTATCGCTGAACTTTTTCAACAGTTTTTGAAAATTGAAATGTTTTGTAGTTCGTCACAGAAAAATGAAAAAAATCGATTGAAAAGTAACTGAGATATGGTAATCTAAAGTTGACTAGTTTGTATGGGAAAACGGCTTTGGTGCATTTTTTTTGTCCGATACTGTACCTAATGATTTGCATGACCATTCAAGACAAAATGCACATAAAATTTTCCTTAATTACCTCTTGAGGCAATCCTTATTTTTATAAACTCTCTCCTTGGTATCGGTTTGCTTTTTAGTTGCGAAACAAAAAAAAACAGTGCCGACTGTTTTTTTGCATCGCAAAATACGTCAGAGCAGGACGATTATTTACACGCTTCATTGGCATACGTATTCTAAAATATATCTTCCATTCACTCGTATGTATGGTACCTGTGTACTGCAGTTGCCGTTATGGTAAACAGCTTCAACAAAATGTGCGCAGTGTAGTGTAACTCTGCTTTCACAAGCTTTGATGTTTTTATTTTAAGCATCATCCGGCGAAAACGCACCCATATGTTTTGAATTTGCACATCAACATCGATTTTTATTGAATTAAAACCAGCCATTTGTTTTACTGATTGGTTTTAAATGAGATGTACTAGCAAGCATCTCTATAATAAATATGGTAAACGTTGAAAAAAGTGCATCTTCACTCTAATTGTGACGTGGTTTTATCGTGCCATTTCCAGTACAGTGATGCTAATTAACTTTTCGAACGTTGTTAATCAGCTAATATGGCAAACGACTTTTTTTAAAGGAAACAAATCCTAGAACAATCTTAGGCAAAGTAATTCATGGTATATGTAGTTTATTCTGCAATCAAAGCTCGTGAAAGCAGAGTTACATTCTTGACATTTTTTTTTTTATTTTTGAAAGAGGTATCCATGGAGTAATTTATGAGAAAATGTATGGAACTTTTTCCAAAGATATTTCTGATCTTGGCAAAAATATGGAGTAATCTCCAGGGGCACTTCTAAAGAAAACTCTGGATAATATTCTGAAGAAATTCATGTAATAATTCCTTAACCCTTTGAAGCCGGAGGGGTCATATATGACCCCAACATAGAATCGGCTGTACAAATTCACCCATTCGAAAAAATAGAATACTGTCTTCGGCAAAATTGCTGCTATTTAAGTCCTCTATTAGGGAAAAATGGGCATATTTGTATTTGCTGCTTCATTGACAACCTAGAACATCCTGAACACCATGAAATTTGGAAAAAATAAATAATTGACATACCAGTTGATCTAAAAGCTGAACTTGGATGTGGGATACGCTTATATGTATTCATTTAACCTTTGTCAAGAAAATCAAAAGGTGTTTTAGATTCTGGGATGTTCTAGGTGTTCCAAACTATCCTATAGTGAAGTCCTTCAAATCTACAAGAATAATTTTATGTAATTACACCAAATATAATAGCATTGCATGACCAACTGGGGACCGTGAAGCTCTTGACAGTGTCAGTGTCATATAAAGACACTATAGGGATATTCCAGGTAAGCCAAACTGCCTTGGAGTTCAGAACTTCAGGTCTACACTCGTAACAAGAGCCATATCTGTATTACTGAGTAATGTTGCATAACCAACCACAGATACTGGAGTAATCTGGAGTCTACTAGCTTATTACAAACCTTTGGGATATTCAGGATCGTCCAAACTGTTCTGTAATAAAGCCCTTCATATCTACACGAATAATTTTATGTGTTTTCGCCATAAATAATAGTATTGCATAATCTGCTGGGATCCGTGAAGCTCTTGAAATCTCAAATGTCATTTAGACACTACAGGGATATTCCAGGTCAGCCAAACTACCTTGGAATTCAGGACCTTAGCTCTGCACTCGTAACAACAGCCATATCTGCTATACTGAGTAACGTTGCATATTTATCCATGGTTACTGGACCAATCTGAAGTCTACTTGCTTATTATAAACCTTTGGGACATTCAGGTTCGTCCAAACTGTTCTATAATGAAGTCCTTCAAATCTACAAGAAAAACTTCATGTGTTTTCACCATAAATAATAGCATAGCATAATTTGCTGAGATCCGTGAAGCTCCTGAAATCTCAAATGTCATTTTTTGGTGAATGTTCCAGGTCAGCTAAACTATCGTAGAGTTCAGAACTCCGGGTCTACACTCGTAACATCAGCTATATCTGACATACGGAGAAACGGTTTATAATCAATCGCGGTGACTGGACCATCCTGAAGTCTACTATATATTATTATGAGCCTTTGGGACATTGAGAGTCGTCCAAACTGTCCAGAAGTTAAGCTCTTGATAGTTACAGTAGTTATTCTCACAATAAACTTTAAACTGTAATATGTGATCGCCCTGGCACATCATGAGTCATTTCAAGATAGTTTTGAGGTATTCTAGATCAACAACACTACTCCGGAGACCATAGCTTCAGGTCTACACTTGTGCCACTACGTTAAGTTATAATTCATTGTACTTACCAAAGTATTTGGAGGAACAATAAGCGTATATATAGCGTTGCTACACTCAAACCTCCATTTAGGTAGGATCCATTTAGGTAAAATCTATTTAGGTCCCTCCATTTAGGTAACGTTACCTAAATAGAATTTGGTTGTGTTCAGAACAGTTGGAGTACTTAAGATTGATGACGTCATACCCGACATTAACCTATCATTCACCTTTCTTTCTTTCTTTATTATTACTCATCAACAGACTATGCAAAGTCCCAATGATGTCTAACTTAAATTATAACAAAAACAAAAACAGTACAATTTAAAACTATCAACCTTATCACAAACAATTAAAATAAAATCGACACGTATCTTACAGATCAAGTATTATTTGAAAAAAAAGTTTTAAAATTGCGACGAAGCGCCTCCCTAGGTAGATGGTAGTCAAATACAGCCGCTACTCTATTGAACAAACGCTGAAGTCCGGTCATGGCGTTGTTCAAACCATAATTGTTTCGACGGAAAGGAATCCTAAACATAGCATTATTTCGCAGCAGTCGAGGTTGAACATTGATGTCTAGCTGCTCCAGCAAAGCCTGACACTCAATTCTCCCTTGGAAGATATCAGCAACGGTCAGTGCTCTACATACGTCCCGTCGAATCCGCAGAGGGTCCAGGTCGATCAATCTGCAGCGATCTTCGTATCTCGGTAGACGAATTGGATCCCTCCAAGGCAACCTACGCAACGCGAAACGGAGAAAGCGCCGTTGTATTTTCTCAATGCGGTCGCTGCCATTGTTGTAGTTCGGGCTCCAGACTGCAGAACAGTATTCTAGTGTTGACCGCACCAAAGCACAATACAGCGACTTGAGGCAATAGATATCGGTAAACTTCTTCGCCGCCTTGAAAACAAAGCCGAGAGTTCGTGACGCTTTGTCAACAGCGTATGAAATATGCTGCGAATATGACAGTTTTGCATCCAGCAGCACCCCCAAATCCTTGATACAATGTACTCGTTGTATAGGCGTTCCTAGCAAATTGTAGCTGTAGATTATTGTCCGCTTCTTTCTGGAGAAAGAAATAACCGAGCACTTAGCTGGATTCACCGATAGCCGATTAAGTATGCACCAGTTCGCGAAGGCATCGATCTGAGCTTGAAGGAAACTGCAGTCGGCAATTGAACAGACCCGCAGAAACAGCTTAAGATCGTCTGCGAAAGATAATCTTGGTCCTCGAACAGTGTGATTAACATCGTTGAAGTATAGAAGAAAAAGAACGGGGCCAAGATGGCTGCCCTGCGGTATACCGGAAGTTGCACGAAAACTATCTGAGCGAACGTCACTTATAGTTACCACCAGTTGACGACCAGTAAGATATGTACGGAACCACCCAAGGAGATTATCGCTAATCCCTAATCTATCAAGTTTTGCGATAGCGATCTCGTGGTTCAACTTATCGAATGCGGCAGTTAAATCAGTGTAAATTACGTCCGTTTGAGCCTGAGCATTCATGCCATTCGTGATGTATGATGTAAGGCACAGCAGGTTCGTAGTTGTAGAACGTCCAGAAGTGAATCCATGTTGATCAGCACTCAAGTACTGTTTGCAGTGGGAATTTAGGGAGTCCATAACCACCAGCTCAAAAAGCTTCGAAACAGCGCTTAATGAAGTTATTCCTCGGTAGTTATTAACGTCACGCTTGCTACCCTTTTTGTGCACGGGAAACATTTCAGCTATTTTCCAACAAGTTGGGAAAATCCCACTAGAGAGCGAGAGTCTAAATAACAGGAGGAGAGGTTCCAAGAGACAAACAGCGTTCGCTTTGAGAAACGTTGATGGTACACCATCAGGTCCGGGTTTTAGCGACGATTTAAGCAGCGACAACGCACGTGAGAGCGATTCTTTGTTAACATCAACGGCACTGAGGGTTTGATTTGCTAGTGGAACATTGCTGGCAGCGGTGAAAATGGTGTTGGAGGATAATTGCTCATCTTCAAACACGCTTGCAAATTTAGTTGAAAAAAGCCTGCAAATCTCTTGAGGAGAAGAAGCCGACTCTCCGTTGTAGACCATGGATGATGGCAAACCGACTTCCTTTCGTTGCTGGTTGATGTAGTTCCAAAAGCTTTTCGGGTGGGATTTTAAACGCTGCTGTATTCCTCTTTGATAGCGATCGAAGCAAAAATGGCTTAACCTCTTGTATTCGTAGTTGAGTCTGATATACTGGATCTTAAGCGATGGAGTGCGGTATTTTACGTACCTTCGGAGAGCAGCTCTTTTAATTCTTTTTAATGAACGCAAATCGTTCGTTATCCATGGGGTCCGGGAATCTTCTTTAACGACTTTTTTAGGAACGTGTCTGTCGATTGCGTAAAGCAAGATATTGGTAAAAGTCTGTGCAGCGATATTAACATCTGTCATGTCCAAAATATTGATCCAGTTTATACTGGACAACAATGCTACTATACTGCCGTAGTCAGCTCTTCGAAAGTCATAGCATACAGCAACCGGATTCCAGTTGCAATCACGATCCACAATGGTGCCTTCAACGGTAACTACTAAATGAGGATGATGAGCAACCACCTTAACTAGTGGTGCCGGTGCCGGATAGATGGATGGAGCCGTGTCACTATTACTCACGAAGCACAAGTCTAAGGAACGACCATTTTCGTTCACTACATGATTTATTTGGCGTAGCGTAGCGGTGCTGTAGCTGTCCAAAAGCCTGATGGCACCAGAATGAAAAGTGGAGCGATCATGATCTGGATGGAGGAAACCACTATGAGTTGGCGTCCATGTAATGTTTGCTAGATTGAAATCCCCGAAGACCATAACTTCGTCATCAATCGCCGCGATGTCTGTAACTTTGGCGATGGATTGACAATGTACATCAATAAGATCCAAATCTCGTGTTCTGTCTGGAGGGATGTACACTGCACAAAGAAATAGCTGTCGGTCCCCTAACTTGATAGTGACCCAAACTTGTTCAACAGGGTTCCAGGTAGCATCTTCGATCGCCTTCGCTTTCAACCGGGTACTGACGGCAATAAGCACACCCCCTCCAGTACTTTTTCTGCTGTTGTACGGATTACGATCGCAACGGAAAGTTTCGTAACCATTTCCGAAAGCATAGCTTGAAACGGTTCGAGAATCAAGCCACGTCTCGACAAGAACTATGATATCGTAGCTGTTGTCCGTAACTGCAAGGCGATAGTCGTCCACCAGACCGTTCATTCCTCCCACGTTCTGGTAGTATATAGTGACGTTGGACTTCAATTGGTGAGAAACTGTAGCGCTAGAAGGTGGGACAGAATCAGGCAGGGATTCATTCGAAGTACGAGCATACTTGCCGACACGTGGAGATCGGAAGACCCTGTTTCCTTTCCCAGACACAGGACCGGGACGGCTGCTGATCGCTGGCAGGATTGGCTCGACTGTGTTGGGAGGATCTAGGGCTTCCTCAAGACGGGCGGCAAATGTGCGTCCCGGTGACGATATGGATGAAACGACAGTAGAGGCTTCATTATGTAGTTGAGAGCTGGAGGATGTCACAAGTCGTGGGATGGATCGTGGAGATGCACTGAAAGCCGAAAAATATTCAGGCGATGGAATTCTAACAGAACGATCATACTTGCCGATGGAAGGATTACGGAAGACCCCGTCTTCCAGCTCAAACGCAGGACCGGGGCGGCTGGTGGTCGCTGGCTGGAGTGGCTCGACTGCGATGAGTGGAATAGGGGCTTCCTTAATGCGGTCGGCAAGCGTGCGCCCCGGAGTCCGGTGTAATGTACAATGGCTGAAAATCGGAGTGGCATCAGGTGGCGAATGTTCATAAACAGGATGGTACTTGCCCGGGATAGCAAGTTGGGAGATCCCCAATCCGCATCTAAACTCAGGGCCAGGACGGCTTTGAAAAACGCTGGCAGCAAAAGGCGCGACTGAGTTAGAGGAACCAGGGACTCCCAAAATGCTTTCTTCGTTGCGTCCTGGGTGTTCTTCTCGTTCTGGTTCGAATTTGTCCATTTCAATCATGCGATTTACGCAGTGGTTTCTGGCATCGGCGAATCCAAAGGGGCTGGTGTGATGACGGGTATTGGCGTACCGAAAGGCGTACTGGCTGGTGTATCGATGAGCGCTTGATCTGAAGAGACCGTCGTAGTTGGAGGAAGCCAAACTGTGTTTTTTGATTGACCTTCAAACTCCCTGAACACGATTCCTTCTGGCCAAGTGCCAGGATCCAAAGCAGCATCTTTAAGTTCAACTGGAACGCCAACTTTGAACGAAATGAAGTTCATCGAGCTAAGGTCTGCACCCTTCTTCACTAGCGAGATCACCTTGATGGGTTCGGAAGTCTGTAAACCATCACGGACGAGCTCCTCCACAACGTCTTCCTTGACAGTTGGGTGAAAGCGTGATAAATACACCCAGAACAAATTTGGAGCAGGCTTAACAGTTAAGACAGCGTTACTTGCGACGCTCCTTGTTCCGGTATTGGATATCGGATTCGAATTCGGGACAGCAGAGTCTTCTCGACGACGCTTAGACGGGCGCTCCCTGTTTGGAACCCTTCCAGGCGTCGCAGCGTTCACAATATTCGCGAGTTGAGCAACCTGGTTGTTATTTTCATTTAAAACGTCGGCGACCTGTTTGTTGTTCTTTGACAACTCGGCTTTCAACTCGGATAATCCATTCATTTGACTTTCGATTACTGTTGAGATAACACATCCGAGAGACGATACAACACTCTTGAAACGCCAAATTTTCATCAGCTTAGAGCACTCATCACACATCCAGTGCACGTTGCTCCTTTCTTGGATGTCTTTCACGGTGGGCGTAGCGAGGTTTTCGCACTTCTTATGAACTACATTCTTACAGAAGCCCATGCATTCGATGTATTCTTCATTCTTTTTAACGGTTTTAGCGCAGCGATCGCAAGCACTGGTAGTAGCCATGTTAATGAGTTGCTCAAAACACTTGGAATGACCACTATGCGCTTAATGTCTGGTAGCACCACACTCGCACACAGGCAGCAAATATACGGTAGTCGAAAAAGTGAGGCAAGGGAACACTTATCACCAGATACGGTTGATGACGTGATCAGCGACAACGAGCGACACCAGATCAAGGAAAATTATTTCCAATATTATCACCAGACGCGCAAAACTTTTCAACAGAAATTAATGGACTTCAGAGCACAGACTAACTAACAACGCAATGACACCAAGGTAGAGGCGGATAAAATAGATCTACACGGGTAAAAACGTAAGTAAATTGCACTACGAAATGTAAACAAACAGTTACGAGTTACCATGAAAGAATCCTAAAACCTGTTTTTATTTTGGCCTCCAAACCCAACATAGACCCAACAGTTGTTCGATGTTGGTCCAACAGTGGCCCAACATACGATAAAAATTTACCCGACATTGACCCGACATTCAACAATTTTCCAGTCTGGCGGAATAAACTTCTTTGCAACCTTGTACTCCATTTAGGTAATGAACTGAATCCATTTAGGTAATGAATCCATTTAGGTAAAAATTCTATTTAGGCAGTCCCGACCCATTACCTAAATGGAGGTTTTGGTGTATATATTTTTGGGATATTATGGGTTACCTTAATGTTATGAAGCTTAGTTGATAAAAAAAACCATTGTGACATGAGGCGATTTCGTTTTAGCTTTGTATAATGAAAGAAGTTTCCGTTACACCCGTAGACTTTAGGATCTAAACTCAAGAACCGTTTGGATGACCTAGGATATCCCGACTGATATTATACTGTCTATTGAGCTTATAGAAGACTTACTGGGCCTGATAGATTACAAACTAGCTTTGTATAGTGAAAGAAGTTACCGTTACACCCGTGGACTTTAGGATCTAAACTCAAGAACAGTTTGGATGACCTACGATATCCCGACTGATCTGGTACTGTCTATAAAACTTTCAGAAGACTTACTGGACATGATAAATTACAAATCTTAGCTTTGTATAATAAAAGATGTTACCGTTACACCCGTAGACTTTAGGATCTAAACTCAAGAACAGTTTGGATGACGTAGGATATCGCTACTGATCTTATACTGTCTTTTGAACTTTCAGAAGTCTTACTGTACATGATAGATTACAAATCGTAGCTGTAACTGAAGCGGTTTTCGTAAAACATCAACAAAAACCCATTTCTCAAAATTCGACATAACTTTCCACATACTAAACATGCATATTTTCATGAAGTTTTTAATGTATTGGAATCTTATACTATTCTACTAAAGGTAAAGCTCAATAGTTGGTTAGTAATAATGCACCAAGCAGCATCCAGCTTGATATAGTAAGTTGTCTTGTTTACAAAGAAATTATTAAAAAATATTCATTTAAGTCCTGTGATGCAATAACGGATTCGGCTAAAAATTTGTCCAGAGTAGAAGAATATTGCTTTCTGAATGATGCAAAAGAAAAAAAATACTTTAATTGCTTTCTTCATCAAAAATTTAATCCATAAAAATGGTCATAGTAAAAAAATGCATACTTTTTGCTCCATTGACGCAGATTTTCGACTCTAGCGAATCTTGTTATTATTTATTTTCAACATAGTTGGTCCTATGTCCTATGTTATTGTACACCTTATTTATTAACAATCGGATGTATTTTTTTTATTTCCAACATCACTGTTATTAAAATTTTGCATTAGGTTGCATTGTTATTTGGGAAAAACCTTCAAAGAACGAAACTGTTTTGATTACTGTGCCTGTAACGGCGCAGAGTAACCAAACTAGCAATGCCATTAAGGAGCAGTTTTCTGCATTTGAAACCACATCATTCCTACTTTCGACTGGATGTATAAAAAAAATTGTTCATTGAATGGAAACTTTTTGCTTTACAATTGAATTTTAATCAAAAAATCGAATCTCACTTGAGGCTTTATTATTTCAACAACAAGCTTTGCAATTGATACTTTTCTGAAATTAAAAATGATATACAATATGTGAACAGTAATTTTATATATACAGTCGAGACTCTTATAAGATCACTGGTCGGGGGGCGCAATAGGAATCCGCTTAATAGGAGACTAAGAGCTTATGGGATTTCGGCATTTTGGGGGTGTGGCCTATTATCTCGGGTGTGTTAAGAGTTAACGCAATACTTTCTTCGGCAAAGTTTTAGGGCTTGATAAAATCTACCATTTAGAACTTTGGTTCATATGATTAGTTGGCAATTTGGCCGCTAGAGGGGCCATCAACAATTTGATGCT